>NW_028225179.1:129185739-129430450 GCF_052327205.1 Somniosus microcephalus
CCTCACCTCTCGCTCCCTGCCCCTCTCTGTCCCCTCTCTCTCTCTCTCTCCCCCCTCCATCCCCGCTCTCTCTCCCTCCCTCTCCCTCCTCCCTCCCTCCCTCTCCCCTCTCCCTCCCTCCCCTCTCCCTCTCCCTCCCTCCCTCTCCTATCCCTCCCTCCCTCCCACTGTCTCTCCCTCCTGTCCTCCCTCTCCCTCTCTCCTCTCTCCCTCCCTCACCTCTCCCTCCCTAGTGCCTCAGGCCTGGCCCGACTGACCCGAGCTCAGCTCCCGCTGCGGCCCGCCACCACTCACACGACCTCAGCTCCCGCTGCGGCCCGCTGCCGCTCACCCGACCTCAGCTTCCACTGCGGCCTGCCGCCGCTCACCCGACCTCAGCTCCCGGTGTGGCCCGCCGCCGCTCACCCAACCTCAGCTCCCGGTGCGGCCCGCCGCCGCTCACCCGAAGTCAGCTCCCGCTGCGGGCCGCTGCCGCTCACCTGACCTCAGCTCCCACTGCGGCCCCACTGCCGCTCACCCGACCTCAGCTCCCGCTGCGGCCTGCAGCCGCTGCTCCCCCGCTCGCTGTCTCTCGGGCCACGTGGTTGTCTGTTTTCCCCACACAGCCAGCCAGTGAAAAGAAAAACAAAAGAGATGAAGAGTCAAATTTAAAGCAGCCTCTCCCCCGCTAAAAGGTGAGAGCCAGAGGGAGATTTTGCGGGTGAAGAAGGGCCGCCGCCATTTTGTGAGGCACTAACGGCAGTTTGAAGGATTAGGCCCCACCCGCAAACGCCATGAAATGCCCCCCCGTGACGCAGCGTGGTTTCCCCATAGGATTGGTGAACCATCACCTCACTTAACGCTAATGAGCGATAGGATTGGTCAACCGCTAATGAGCGGATTTTGTCCGTTTTTTGAAAGTTTTTTCTATACTGTCCAAACACTTTTTGTCTGACCAAAAAGTAAATACACATATGACACTCCCCTAATCATAGCCTTTCTTTTGATATAACATATGTGTAGGTACGCTCTATCAACTTTGAGTGATGTCCGGACAGACAGACAGACAGACAGAGAGGCACCACGATCCTTTTTTATATATATAAACTAGCTGGAGTGCCCGGCGGTGCTGAGGGAATCAAGAACCCTGTGCCATGTTTATAAAACTGTTTATGAGACTGTTGGGATTAAAGAACTCTTCCTAAGCACCCAGGAGAGGGGGAAGGAGAGAGTGAGAGAGAGAGGGAAGGAGACAGAGAGGGAAGGAGAGAGAGAGAGAGAGGAAGGAGATTGAGACAGAGAGAGAGAGGGAATGAGAGAGAGAGGGAGAGGGAAGGAGAGAGAAATAGAGAAAGAGGGAAGAGGAGAGAGAGAGAGAGAGAGGGAAGGAGAGAGACAGAGGGGGGAAGGAGAGAGGGGGGAAGGGAAGGAGAGAGAGAGGGGGGAAGGAGAGAGAGAGAAAGAGAGGGGGAAGGAGAGAAAGAGGGGGAAGGAGAGAGAGAGAGAGAGACAGAATGAGAGAGAGAGAGAGAGAGAGGCGAGAAGAGGAGGGGGAGAGAGCGAGAGAGGGGGGAAGGAGAGAGAGAGAGAGAGGGGGAAAGAGAGAGAGAGAGGGGAAGGGGAGGGGGAGGATAGAGAGAGAGGGGAGAAGCAGAGAGAGAGAGAGGGGGAAGCAGAGAGAAAGAGAGAGAGGGGGGAAGAGAGAGAGAGAGAGACTGGGGAGAGAGAGAGAGCCTGGGGGGGGAGAGAGAGACTGGGGGAGGAGAGAGAGAGACTGGGGGAGAGAGAGAGAGAGACTGGGGGGGAGAGAGAGAGAGAGAGGCTGGGGGGAGAGAGAGAGAGAGAGAGACTGGGGGGAAGAGAGAGATAGAGACTGGGGGGGAGAGAGAGACTGGGGGGAAGAGAGAGAGAGACGGGGGAGAGAGAGAGAGACTGGGGGGAGAGAGAGACTGGGGAGAGAGAGAGAGAGACTGGGGGGATGTGAGAGAGAGACTGGGGGGGAGAGAGAGAGACTGGGGGAGAAGAGAGAGATGGGGAGAGAGTGGAGACTGGGGGGAGAGAGAGAGAGACTGGGTGGAGAGAGAGAGTGAGACTGGGGGAAGAGAGAGAGAGAGACTGGGGGAAGAGAGAGAGAGACTGTGAGGGGAGAGAGTGAGAGAGAGAGACGGGGAAGGGAGAGAGAGAGATGGGGGAGCGAGAGAGAGAGAGACTGGGGAAGAGAGAGAGAGAGACGGGGGAGAGAGAGACTGGGGGAGAAGAGAGAGACGGGGGAAGAGAGAGAGAGAGAGCAACTGGGGGAGAAGAGAGAGACGGGGAGAGAGAGAGAGAGAGAGGGAAGGAGAGAGAGAGAGAGAGAGTACCGGAGTCCCCCGTGCACGGTGTAGCACCTGAGGCCCGGCCCGAGACACCCCAGGTGAACTTGCGCTGCGGCCCGCCACCCCGGAGCCCCTGTGGGCAGCGTAGCGCCTAAGGCCCGGCCCGAGTCACCCGAGCCAATCTCCCACTGCGGCACGCCGACCGAGTCACCCGACAACAAACACCATCCTCACCTGTCATGATTAGCTGCAGCTTGCTTTTTGCTGGGCGGGGAGGAAGGAGGGAATGGCCCCTGATGGCTGTGAGGGTGTACTCTTGCATCGGGAGAGAGAGAGAGGGGGGGAAGGAGAAAGAGAGAGAGACAGAGGGGGGAATGGAGAGAGAGAGAGAGAGAGAGAGTGGGGGAAGGAGAGAGAGAGGGAGAGAGTGGGGGACGGAGAGAGAGAGAGAGGGGGGTGAGGAGAGAGAGAGAGTAGTAATTTTTTTTGCTTCAGGCCCAGCCGGTCTGTAATGGCCGCCACTCACCTCACTAACGGCAGTTTGATGGATTAGGCCCAGCCCACAAACGCCATGAAACGGCCCCCGTGATGCAGCACGCGGATTGGTCAACCATCACGTCACTCAATGCTAATGAGCGGTAGGATTGGTCAACCGCTACTGGGCGGATTTTTCTCCATTTTTTGAAAGTTTTTTGTCTACTGTCCGAACACCTTTTGCCTGACCAAAAAGTAAATACATCTATGACACTCCCCAAATCATAAGCTTTCTTCTGATATAACATATGTGTAGCTACGCTCTACAAGTGTTGAGTGATGCCTGGACATACGCACAGACAGACAGACACACAGACGGACAGATCGTTTTATATATATCGATATAGATAGATAGATCGATGGAGAATTAGATAAATAGCTAGGTAGATGGATAGATTGTTATGTAGCTAGAAAAAGAGATAAGTAGATTCATAGCTGGTTGATAGATGATAGAAAGATTGATAGATTCAACGATTATAAATAGATAAATAGATAGATAGCTTACACACACATATACATCCAGAAACACACACGTACATAGAAAGTGAGACGGACAGCATTCTAACATTTCTAGTTTCTTGGATTTCTCTCCATGTCATCGCGTGCATGTAAAATTTCATCAGATTTCCATTCATTGCTCTGATTTATAACAGCATTTACCTGATGTCAGTAACAGCACTACTGCAATTTCAATTTCTGCAATCTACCACGACCCTGCATCAACATTTGGAATATCTGCACGCTTGCAGATGCTTTTGCGCACTGTTAAACGAACTTGCCATTCGGCATCGAATGAGATCGGGTGCAGTGCTGGATTCACATTCCATCCGGTTTTACTTTCCATTGAAGTAAATGTAGAGTAATATTTGGCATGGTGTGCAACTGACTATCCACCCGATCCTCTGGGTTTCCCACCCAGAAAGTTAGTTTAATATTAGACTCAAACTGCGTAATTGAATACCACCGTAATTCCTTACTTTGAGAGTAACAAATTGCAGCAACATTATCACTCTATGGGGTGGTTTGCCACACGTAAAGAAAGTAATTCAAAGAAAGCTTATCTCGAGTTAGCGTGCTTTAACGCCAGCCTATTTCACAGAGATATTGAATACCACTCATCAAAATATTATAATTTAATCAATTTACATTCCATATATGAAATATATTGTTATTATATTTATAATTAAATGACGGTTTGGCACATAAAGCCCATGCAGGAGGTAGGTTGCAAACATTTCTTTAGTATTCTGAAAGAATTAATTTTAGCGGCCATGTTGGAAATGAGTGCATGCAAATGTTAACACTTCAGGTTGACCTTTCATTACATTTTAAGTGACATTCCATCTCTCTACATGTTAAAGAAAGCTAGCTTCAACATACAATGGAGGGGGAGGAACTACTGTCGGAACGACAATCAAAGCCATTCAAAATAAATAATTCTCCCTGACAAATTGGGCACTCTGTAGCAGGATAGACGTTGTATACATATTTTCTTTTCAGTTAAAGAGGGTTTGACATGCAACATGTACTTTCTTGATTGCAAGCGAATATAATAATAACCATGCTGAGTTGGCTGGTGATATGCACGAACACCGTATCATTGCATGATTTTTCTCACGTTTTGGAGAATTTAGCACAGTTACTGCTTAGGTGTATTTAGACTTTATTATCTACATTATGCCTTATATTAAGTAATGCAACGAATTGCTGACGCTTTAACAATTTCATATGTGCATGTACTTTTATATGCAAAATTTCTTTGTGAGAATAATGGCATTAATGCTATTAAAACACCATAACATTGTTATCAATTTTTACAAATAATTTTTGCAGGGGAACAGCTGCGAAGAAAAGATAAAGGTAAAGCATTGAGTATTTGAATAATTTGCTCTCTCTGTGATCATGACATGCATCTGGATCAGTTCTCCAAAAAATCAAAAAAGGACTACAATTTCATCACTATCCAGTAGTTCCTGAAAATCCAATTAATCAATGACAGCGTGCAGAAAACAATGACGCCCTTGTGATGTTTCACCAAGATAAATAACTTCTACTGTACTGAGCAATAGCAGTTGTGTTGAACTTAACGTTACCTTTGATGGAAGACAACAATGATTACAATCTATTAGAGCTAGGTTTGTGTATAGTATAATTAGCTGGAGTGCCCGGCAGTGCCGAGGGTTTTTGGAGGGCATGTTGTTGTTGGAAGAGAGAAAGAGACTGGGGGGAGCGAGCGACTGGGGGGAAGAGAGAGAAAGAGAGAGAGAGATGGGGGGAAGAGAGAGAGAGACTGGGGGGATGAGAGAGAAAGACTGGGAGTGTGTGAGAGAGAGAGAGAGAGACTGGGAGTGTGAGAGAGAGACTGGGAGTGTGTGAGAGAGAGAGAGACTGGGAGTGTGAGAGAGAGAGACTGAGAGTGTGAGAGAGAGAGAGAGAGAGAGAGACTGGAGTGTCTGAGAGAGAGAGTGGGAGTGTTGTGAGAGAGAGAGAGACTGGGAGTGTGAGAGAGAGAGAGAGAGAGACACTGGGAGTGTGAGAGAGAGAGAGAGAGAGAGAGAGACTGGGAGTGTGAGAGAGAGAGAAAGACTGGGAGTGTAAGAGAGAGAGAGAGAGAGAGTGGGGAGTGTGAGAGAAAGAGAGCCTGGGAGTGAGATAGAGAGAGAGAGAGAGAGAGACTGGGAGTGTGAGAGAGAGAGAGAGAGACTGGGAGTGTGAGAAAGAGAGAGACTGGGAGTGTAATGAGTGAGAGAGAGAGAGACTGGGAGTGAGAGAGAGAGAGAGAGAGTGGGCCGCTACGGACCGCCACGGCTGCTCACCTGGTGGCTTTGGGTCCGACTCTCGGGCGGCGCAGTTGATGCCGCAGGGACCCCGGGACCGGGCTGAGGGGGGGAAAGCCCGAGTCCCTGGGCCGCGGCCACAAACGGAGCCGAGCCCCAGGACCTAACGGGGCGTGAAGAGCAGCGAGCGGGTCGGGGAAGGCCCACTTCTCGCTGGAGCTACCGGCCAGCACGGAGATCGCGCGATGCTGTCCGTGCCGCCGGCTCCTTCGCCCATCTTCTCCTACATGGCCCTGGGTGGATGTGCGTGTGCACCGTGTGCATGCCTCCAGGGCTTCTTGTTCAGAGCACGGCGGGTGAAGAAGGGCGGACGCCATTGTTGTGAGGTCGGCGGGAAGCGCTCCTAACTGCAACACCCGAAATTGCTTTATTTTTTTTTAAGTGTTCGAACTGCAACACCCGAAATTTCTTTATTTTAAAAAAAAAGAAGCACTCCTAAGTACAACACCCGAAATCTTTTTATTTTTTTTTTAAAAAGAAGCGCTCCTAACTGCAACACCCGAAATTTTTGTAATTGTTTTTAAAAAGAAGCGCTCCTAACAACAACATGTGAAATTTCACTCACTTCTCAATCATCATTCAACTCGCTCACCTGTACTCGCTCCCGTGTCGGTCACTTTGTTGAGGAAAGAAGGCTAAAGTAACTTATTTATTCTCTCTGACGGGTTAGGCCCTGCCCACACACGCCATAGGATTGGTCAACCATCAGGTCACGGGGGGAGAGGGAGAGAGGGAGAGAAGGAGAGAGGGAGAGGGAGAGGGAGGAGAGGGGGGTGAGGGGGAGGGAGGGAGAGGGGGGGTGAGGGGGAGGGAGGGGGGTGAGCGGGGGAGGGAGGGGGGGAGAGGAGAGGGGGAGAGAGGAGGTGGGGGGAGGGGGGGAGGGGGAGGGGGGGAAGAGAGGAGAGGGGGGAAGGGGAGAGGGAGGGGGGAGAGGGGGAGAGAGGGAGAGGGGAGGAGAGGGGGGGAGGAGAGGGAAAGGGGGGAGGGGGGATAGGGGGAGGCGGGAGGAGAGGGGGGAGGAGAGGGGGAGAGGGGGAGAGGGGAAGATGGAGAGGAGAGGGGGACGGGGGAGGGAGGGGAGGCGGGTGGAGGAGAGGGAGAGGGGGGAGGAGAGGGGAGAGGAGAGGGAGGGGTATGGGGATGAGAGGGAAAGGGGGCAAGGAGAGGGAGAGGGGAGGGGGAGGGAGAGGGGGCGTGGGGAGGAGGAGAGGGAGAGGGGGAGGGGGGAGGGGAGGGGGAGGAGAGGGGGAGGGGGGGAGGAAAGGGGGAGGGGGCGGAGGGGGGAGGAGAGGGAGAGGGGGATGAGGTGAGGGGGGAGGAGGAGTGGGAGAGGGGGAGGAGGAGAGGGAGGGGGGAGGAGGAGAGGGAGAGGGATGAGGAGAGGAAGGGGGGAGGAGGAGAGGGAGAGGGGGAGGGGGGAGGAAGAGGGAGAGGGGTAGGGGGGATGATAGGGGAGGGGGGAGGAGAGGGGGAGGGTGAGGGGGGGTGAGAGAGAGAGAGAGAGAGAGGCAAGGAGAGAAAGAGAGAGAGGCCTTGAACCCACAACCTTCTGAGGCTCTTCTCTTACAAAGCTATGGCATGCAAACTCTAAGCTTGCCACCTACCAGCGCCTTCAGGAAAGATGGTGAGAAATCCCCTGTGTGGAGAGTGAGAATAAAATAACTCAGACATTGATTGTCTCTCCCGGGCACCAGGACCCGATTGGGAGCAGACACTGAAGCCCAACCCACTCTATGTTCCTGTACTAAGATGGCCCCCCATGCACTCTGTTACACACTGAATCAAAATGGCGTCACACTGAAATTTTTCGCCCTCCTTGAAAAGATGGCTGCCATTAACCTGGGCCTGTCAGCAGAAGGAATCCCCTCAGCTGCAAACATGGGATCTTCAGATTATGATTCGGGGCTTGCGACCTACCCCAGTTGCTTATGAAGCCTCCCCAGCTACCGACCCCGGGAATGGAGCCGAGCCATCAGACCCTCTCCCCTCTGCCAGTGTTGGTCCCTGTCTGGGCCGGGAGCCTGGGACTGGAGTTGCGCTGCCGGCAGTTGGAGAAGCCTAGGCCCCGGGACCTCGGGCCCCTGCACTGACATGGCCCAGCCGAGCGCAGAGCCCCAGTCAGCCCGAGCTCTGCAGCCGCCGTTCAGCTGCAGGACACAAAGCACCAGAGCCCGCGGAGCTCTGTGCCACCCCACCAGCCTTTAGAAAGATGGCGGCGGTGCCTATGCTTGGCTCAGACCCGCCCGGCCAGCCTTTAGAAAGATGGTGGCGATCACGTGCCGCTTGTTGAGCGGGACGGGAGGTGCCTAGCTCGGGCGTAGCTGGGGAACAGAGGCCGAGGCTTCGAGGCCTGCAAAAATGGTGAAAGGTAGGAAAATTAATGAGGTTAGAGAAAATATTTACAAATTCATTAACTTTTTTTTAAAACAATTTAATTGTGTTTTAAAAGCAACTTTTTTTTTGCTGGAATTGTAGAATTCAAAACAAACATGCAGAAAGTGGGAAAAAGAAATGAAGAGTTAGGAATCAAGATAGCAGCCACTCACCTCAGCTCAGAAGGATTAGGCCCGCCCACACACGCACCGATTGGTCAACCATCAGGTCACTGAACTGTAGGATTGTTCAATCATCACGTCACTCAAGTCTAGGATGGCCCCCCCGCACACGCAATGAACCCGCCCCCGTGATGCAGCGATTGGTCAACCGTCACATCGCTCGACTGTACGATTGGTCAACCTTCACGTCACTCAATGCTAGTGAGCGGATAATGAACGGAATTTTGAACGTTTTTTGGATACCGTCTGAACAATTTTTGTCTGACCAAAAAGTAAATACACTTATGACCATTCCAGAATCATAAGCTTTCTTTTGATATAACACATGTGTAGGTACGCTCTATAACTTTTGAGTGTATAGCGTCTATACAGACAGACAGACAGACGGAAGGACAGACAAACAGACAGACAGAAGAGCTCTTTTATATATATATAGATAGATGATGGCCACCATCCTTATAATATGGCAAGCATCAACAAGAGAGGTAACTTGTGGCCAGAATGCAAATGCAATGGTCAGATAACAATAGGATACTGATAACATTTTCTCACTCAGAAGATGCACAGTTACTGGCAAATAGACAAACTACCTTTTCTCTGATACCGGAATCTATCAATATATATAAAAAAAATAAAGCGGTTCTTCTGTCTGTCTGTCTGTCTGTCCTCTATACACTCAAAAGTTATAGAGCGTACCTACACATATGTTATATCAAAAGAAAGCTTATGATTCTGGAAGTGTCATAGGTGTATTTACTTTTTGGTCAGACACAAACTGTTCAGACAGTTTACAAAAAAGTCTCAGAAAATTGCAAAATTCCACTCATTAGCGTTGAGTGATGTGATGGTTGACCAATCGTACAGGGGATAGCGTTGACTGACGTGATGATTGACCAATCGTGCAGGGGATAGCATTGACTGATGTGATGGCTGACCAATCGGTGCATCACGGGGGTGAGGTCATTGTGTGTGTGGGTGAGCCATCCTACAGGGGATAGTATTGAGTGACATGATGGTTGACCAAACCTACAGTTGAGTGACCTGGTGGTTGACCAATCAGTGCATCACGGGGGTCGTTTCATTGCGTGTGTGGGCGGGCCTAATCCTTTGAGCAGAGGTGAGTGGCCGCCATCTTGATTCCTAATGATTATTTTCCCCCACTTTATTTGTGCTTATTTTTCCCACTTTCTGTGTGTACCCCGTTAGGTTCTTTTGTGCAGTTGTCTTCTTAGCTATGGGGTGCTTCAAAACCTGAACTTTAATATTTAGGAATCTCTCTTTATTGTAGTGAATGCGCGGAGCCACGGCCTAGCAGCGCGGGAAGCCTGGGCCTCGAGTTCAATGGATTCCCAGCACTCCGAGAACCTGTCGAACCTGCTGAAGGCCCTCGGCGTCTCACTTTCCCCCCCCAGTCTCTCTCTCTCTCTTCCCCATGCAGCCCG
Organism: Somniosus microcephalus; assembly: GCF_052327205.1. NCBI lineage: Eukaryota > Metazoa > Chordata > Chondrichthyes > Squaliformes > Somniosidae > Somniosus > Somniosus microcephalus. The sequence goes on from NW_028225179.1 coordinate 129,195,402, forward strand.
AAAGCCCGGGGGAAGAGGGAAGCGAGCAGGTGAGCGGCGGCGCCTCTCTCTCTCTTCCCCGTGCAGCCCAAAAGCCCGGGGGAGGATGGAAGCGAGCAGGTGAGCGGCGGCATCTCTCTCTCTCTTCCCCACACAGCCCGAAAGCCTGGGGGAAGAGGGAAGTGAGCAGGTGAGTGGTGGCGTCTCTCTCTCCCCCCCACTGCAGCGAAAGGCATTCGTCTGCCGCCTGGCCAACCAGGGCCAAAGGCCCGCCGCGTTAGCGATGAGGAAGCCCGGTCTCACTTCGGAGCGATGGGCACCCGGCCTCCTGATGTCGGACTGACTCCATTTTGTTACTGGAATGGACTGAGAGACAGGGGGAGGGAGCAGAGGAGGGAGGGAGGGAGGGGGTTAGAGACAGGGAGAGGGAGGGGAGGAGAGGGGGAGGGAGACTGAGTGGGGAGGGAGAGTGCAGGGCGTGAGGGGCAGGGAGAGAGAGCAGGGAGGGAGCGGGAGGAAGAGAGAGAGTGCAGGGAGGGAGGGGGAGGGAGAGAGAGAGAGAGCGGGGAGGGAGGGTGAGGGAGAGAGAGAGAGTGGGGAGGGAGGGGGAGGGAGAGAGAGAGAGAGCGGGAGGGAGGGGGAGGGAGAGAGAGAGAGCAGGGAGGGAGAGGGAGGGAGAGAGAGAGCGGGGAGTGAGGGGGCAGGAGAGAGAGAGCGGGGAGGGACAGAGAGTGAGCGGGGAAGGAGGAGGAGGGAGAGAGAGGGAGTGCGGGGAAGGAGGGGGAGGGAGAGAGAGAGCGGGGAGGGAGGGGGAGGGAGGGAGAGAGAGCGGGTGGGAGGGAGAGAGAGCGGGGAGGGAGGGATAGAGAGCGGGGAGGGAGGGAGAGAGGAAATCAGGGAGAGGCAGGGGAGGGAGAGGAGGGGGGAGCGAGAGGAGGGGGCGAGGGAGGCGGGGGGGAGGGAGGGGGGGCAGGAGATGAGGGGGGAGGGAGAGCAGAGGGGGGGACAGAGAGGGAGAGGAGAGGCAGGGGGAGGGAGGGAGAGGAGGTGGGAGGGAGAGGAGAGGGAGAGGGGGAGGGAGGGAGGGCGGGAGAGAGAGTAAAGCAGGGACGGGGAGGGAGAGGGGGAGGGAGGGAGAGAGACGTGGAGGGAGGGAGTGAGATGGGGAGGGAGGGAGAGGAGGGGGGAGGGAGGGTGAGGAGAGGGGGAGGGAGGGAGAGGGGGAGGGAGCGAGGGAGAGGAAAGGGGGAGGGAGAGAGGGAGAGGGGAGGGAGGGAGAGAGAGTAAAGCAGGGACGGGGAGGGAGAGGGGGAGGGAGGGAGAGCGAGGGGGAGGGAGAGGAGAGTGGGAGGGAGGGAGTGGGGCAGGGAGGGTGGGGAGAGGAGGGAGTGAGAGGGGAGGGAGGGAGAGAGAGAGGGGACAGAGAGAGGGGCAGGGAGAGAGAGAGGGTCAGGGAGGGTAAGAGTGACACAGAGCGTGGGAGCGGCAGCGCCCGGCCTAAACTGCACGGCCCAAAATTGCCCTGGCAGCGCCGGGCACCCCCAGCTAGTACTAATATAAATTGAAAGTCCAAGGAGTAGATAGAATGATGCATGCTTAATTATGTGCCCAGAATTGGTGAGGTTGCATTGTTCTTATCTTTGTTGAATTGTGCCCAATGCATAAAATTTTATACTTCAATATGAAGGAAATTTCTCGTTATGAAATGCTAGTTGGAAAGGTTACACTATTCCTTTACAGACTCGACATCAGACTCATGGAGGTCTGCATAACACTGCTGATAGCTCCGGTGCTGAAGCTCTCTGACAAGTTATGGCAGAGTTCAATGCTAACAGCCACAGCGAGCAAAGGCATCCGAGATGTTGACATTTAATCAGGGTAGACAAGGACACAAAATATACGAGGAGGAGATAATCAAAGCATACAAATTGTGGTTGCCAGTATTACCTGGGCAATAATGAATGCCTTGATATAACGATCCTCTTTCAGCTATATTGGTTGTGGTTGCTTTATAGCGATAAGTTCATCTGCTCTTGGAAATTAACATTCATCTTGTTAACTTGCATATCAATCTGAATGTAAATTCGCCATCATCTCTGGAGTCAAAGTGGCGTAAACAATATCACAGGCAAAGCAAAATGTTCAGCCTACTGTAACCAACACAGCTAGTATTCACGTAAATGCTGCAAGTAGTAAGTTAATACAGGGAATAGAATGGAACTTAAAAAGAACAGTTTATGCTGAACGTCTTATGCATGCACCTCTTATTTACAAATGAACATACTGGGTTGATTTTCAACTTGCCGCCCGGGTTGGCTTCATGTCGAGTAAAAAGGCTAACCCAATATTTCCTATAAAGCGTAGTGCGTTTCCCCACAAACGCATGAAGCGACTGCTGCCGAAGTTCTTTAGTATGACCACTCTGCAGACATGCAGTGAAGATTCACAAATCTACAGCATGGCATGGATATATAAATACTTCTCATTGGGGACCACGTGAATGTCAACCAAGACTTCCACCGGGAGGTAAAGCAAACACCAGAGGCAGAAGCACTGAAAATCGATTCCTTATTTTGTTTTATTCGTTTATGGGATCAGGGCGTCGGTGGCAAAATCAGAATTTATTGCTCATCCATAGTTGCCCTGGAGAAGGTGGTGGTGAGCCACTGCATTCCGTGCTGTGATGGTACTCCCACAGTGCTATTAGGTAGGGAGTTCCAGGATTTTGACGCAGCCACGACCCATTGAGTTGGAGGGCAACTTGGAGGTGGTGGTGTTCCCATGTGCCTGCTGCCCTTGTCCTTCTAGGTGGAAGAGGTCGCGGGTTTGGGAGGTGCTACTGAAGAAGCCTTGGCGAGTTGCTGTGGTGCATCTTGGAGATGGTACACACTGCAGCCGCGGTACACCGGTGCTGGAGGGAGTGAATGTTTAAGGTGGTGGATGGGGGGCCAATCAAGTGGCCTGCTTTGTCCTAGATGGTGTCGAGCTTCTTGAGTGCTGTTGAAGCTGCACTCATTCAGGCAATGTGGTTGAAGCTTAACTGCCCACTGAAATGGCCTAGCAAGTCTCTCAGTTGTACATAACCGCAGTGAAACAGAGGTGAGGTGAGAGTGACTGCCCTTGAGAGCAAGGCAGCATTTGACCGAATCTGGCATCAAGGACCCCTAGTAAAACTGAAGTCAATGGGAATCACAGGAAAAACGCTCCACTGGCTGGAGTCATACCTAATGCAAAGGAAGATGGTTGTGGTGGTATTGAGGCATTTGCAATTACACAGAGCACTCAGACATCTTTTCCCTCAACCCTTGAATATAGAATAAATGTAACTAATTTTTGAAGCAGATGAACATCAGAAACAATTAACAGTCAAATTTCATAAATTGCATAGATTATATGGAATGTTTCAGCACATCAAGAATCGATTCTGCCCAACAGGTCTGCATGGTTGTTTATTTCTCCACATGGGACTCCTCCCATCTTTCTTCATCTCACCCTAGCAAAATGTCCTTCTATTCGTTTCTCCCTCATAAAAATAAGAAGCTTCGACTAAAATACAGCTAGTCTTTTCGCCTCTATCATTCCATATGGTAACGAATTCCACATTCTCCCCATTCACTGAGTTAAGAATTTTCTCCTGAATTTCGAACTGGATTTATTAGCGACTATTTTGTATTGATGCCCCTTGGTTTTGGAGTCCCTAGAAGTGGAAACACCCTCTCCACCTCTAGCCTATCGAACCCCTTCATAACGTTAAATATCTCTATCAAGTCACCTCTCAATCTTCAATTTTCCAGAGATTAGAGCCCCAGCCTGTTCAGTATTTCCTGATAGTTGTGCACACTCTTAGTTCTGTTATTATCCTTGTAAATCTATCTTGCAGTTTCTCCAGTACTTCTCTATTCTACTTATAATATTGAGACTACAACGTTGCACGGTATTTAGTGTGTTCTAACCAAGCAACTATATCAGTTTAGCATAACTTCTCTGTTCTTGAAATATACATGGATCCCAGTGATGTGTTTGCCCTATTTCGGCTATGATCAGTCTCCGTTGCTACTTTTAATTATTTGTGAATCTTTTCCCACAGATGCCTTTGCACCTCTACCCGATTTATTCTCTAATTTTACAAGGAGTGCGTGGTCTTCTGGCTGTCCTCACACTTTCTTCCCTCCGTAACCTTGAGGTCATCCAAAACTCTCCAAGTACCATTCACCCATCACCCCTGTGCTGGCCTACATTGGCTCCTGGTTAAACGAACCTCGATTTTAAAAATCTAGTCCTTGTTTTCAAATCTCTCCATGGCCTTGCACCTCTCTATCTCAGTCATCTCCTCATGCCACACACCCTCTGAGATTTCTGTGCTCCTCTAAGTCTGGCCTCTTGTGCATCCCAGATTTTAATAGCTTAACCACTGGTGGCCGTGCCTTCAGCTGCAAAGGCCCCAAGATCTGGAATTCCCTCCATAAACCTCTCTGCCTCTCTACCTCTCTTTCCTCCTTTAAGTCATTCCTTCAAACCTCTCTCTTTGACCAAGCACTTGGTTATCTGGCCGAATATCGCCTTAGATGATTCGTTGCCAATTTTTAGTTTTGTCATTCTTCTATGAAACGCATTGGGACGTTTAACTCCGTTAAAGGCGCTATATGAACACAAGTTGTTGGTATTATTTCTCCGAACAAAATTCAACACCTCATATGTATCAACATTGGAATTAATTTGCTATGTAAACTCCCATTCTGTAAATGTGTTAACATCTTCTTGTATTGTGTTGCAGTCTTCCTCAGCATTTACAATAACTCCTATATGGTGTCATCCAGAAACATTGATATTATGCTTCTGATTCTCGAGTACAAATAAGTTATGTAAATGGTGAACAACGATGAACCTAGCACTGTGGAACACCACTTCCCACCTTTCACCAGTCTGAGATTTGATCCAGCTTTATCCCGTAGTTTCTGTTTTCTGTTTTGTAGCCAATTTTCTATCCCTTCTGCTACTTGTTCTCTGAATCCACATGCTCTGCCCTTAGTCATAATTCCACGATGCGGTACCTTATCAATGGCATTTTAAAGGCCATGTATAATAGATCCACTACATTAACCTTGTCTACTCCTTCCTTCACTTCAAAGCATTCAACAAGGTCCGTGAAGCAGGACGTTGCATTTTGAAATTCGTGTTAACTATTCTTTATTATATCTTCGTTATCTAGACGCTTTTCCATTACATCATTGAGGAAAGTGGGTACATTCTAGGTATTCTCTGCAAGGTGACCCACGTCCTGACACTCCAAATACTTTCATCATCTACAAGGCACAAGACAGGAGTGTGATGGAATACTTTCCATTTGCCTGGACGAGTGCAGCTGCAAAAGCACTCAAGAAGCTCGATCATTCAGGACAGAGCAGCCTGTTCTATTGGCACCCCAGCCACCATCAAAAAACAGTCACTGCCTCCACACCTGCCACACCGTGGCGGCAGTGCATATCATCTATAAGATTCACTCTAGCATCTCGCCAGGACTTTTTCGACGCAGTTCCCAAACCTGTGAATTCTACCGCCTAGAAAGACAAGGGCAGAAACCGTATGGGAACCACCTCCAAGTCACACATCATCCTCACTTGGAAATATATTGCCGTTCCTTCATTGTTGCTGGGTCAAAATCCTGGAACTCCCTCCCTAACAGCACTGAGGGTGTACCTTCACCACACAGACTGCAGCGGGTCAAGAAGGCAGCTCAACACCACCTTCAAGGGCAATTAGCGATGGAAAAAAATGCTGGCATTGTCAGCGACGGCCACATCTCATGGAGGAATAAAAAATAACAATATTCTTGAAATATAAAGATAGAAACACCAGACTGATAAGATATATCAACGCTGATGCTGCACATGTCCCATTTAGAATATAACACCTAGTGGTGTATAGCCTTCAGATATTTTAGACATGCAACAAGGAACAACAAAGGTTATATGATTGTCTTCGCCGCCTGGATAGTTAATCTGGAGGGTGGATCTCATGCCTTTTACAGAAATAATCCTTTTTTTAAATTTCATTAATTTCAATGGACTAGCGATAAAGTGGGCATTTTTTAAATAGGCTCTCAATCAATCCGACAGATTACCTTCCAGGTGGGAAAGATGAAAACCTATTCCCACGCATTTAAGTCTGTCATCAATCATTGATAGATTGTTATAACGAACATTATTTTTAGCTGATACAGAAAGGATTTTATGTAGAAAAATATTTTCTCCTCATCTCAATCCTAAATTGCAGACCACTTACTCTGAAACTGTGACCCCTAGTTCCAAACTTCCTATCCAGTCCAAACCCCATCATCCCAGGAATCAGTCTAGCAAACCTTCGTTGCTCTCCCACTAAGGCACGTATAACCTTCCTTAGATAAGGAGGCCAAAATTGTACACACTACTCCAGACTTGATCGCACCAAGGCCCTGTTAAATTGTAGTAAGACTTCTTCACTCTTATACTCTAATCCCTTTGTAATTAAGTCTAACATACTATTTGCTTTCCTAATTGCTTGTTGTAACTGCGTGTTAACTTTCAGTGATTCGTAAGGACACCCATTGCATGCCAAATACCAAATTTAATGACCTCTCACCATTTCAAAAAGAAATACCTTTGCTATTTTTCCTGTCAAAGTGGAAAACTTTACACTTCTGCATATTGTATTCCATCTGCCATGTTCTTGCCCACGTACTTAACCTGTCTATATCACTTTGCAGCCTCTTTGCATCCTCCTCACAGTTTACTTTCCCACCTAACATGGTTTCATCAGCAAGCTTGCATACATTACTCTCAGTTGCCTCATCTAAGTCATTGATATAGATTGTAAATAGCTGAAGCCCAAGCACTGATCCTTGCGGTACCTCACTAGTTACAGCCTGCCAACCCGTAAATGACCTGTTTATTCCTACTCCCTGTTTACTGGTGGTTAACTAATACGCAATCAATGCCAATATATCACCCCAATCACATGAGCCCTAATTGTGTGTAATAACCTATTTTGTGACAATTTATGGGTTGGTTTTTCCACTGGTTCCCCTTATCTACACCCTAGTTACAACCTAAAAAGATGGTTACAGATTTGTCAAACACGATTTCCCTTCCTTAAATAATAACAGAAAGTGCTGGAAAGACTCAGCAGATCAGGCAGCATGGAAGAGACGAGAAACAGAGTCAACTGTTCGGGTCGAGCCCGTCATCAGAATTGGAAAAGTTAGGGGGCAGAGATTTTTAGGAAGGGGCAGGGAGGATGGGCGGAAAGAACAAAGGGAAGATCTGTGATGGGATGGACAGCAGGAGAGACTGAATGACAAAAGGGATGATAGTGTAAGGCAAAAGGTAATGGGACAATTTAAGAAACTAATGTTGGCTCTAGATGATATGTGGCTGACGACGGCAGCAACATTAACAGCCACCATGTGAGGAAACAAGAGAAGAAAGGGAAAAACTACAGGGGCCAATTTATAGTCTGAAATTGTTGAACTCTATGTTAAGTCCAGAAGGCTGTAAAGTGCCTAATAGAAAGATGAGGTGTTGTACCTTGAGGTTACCTTGAGCTTCGTTGGAACAATGTAAGAGGCCGAAGACGGAGAGATCAGAGTGGGAGTGGAGGGGAGAATTAAAGTGACAGGCACGCGGAAGCTCGGGGTTAAGCTTGCAGACGGAATAGAGCTGTTCCACAATGCCATCACCCTATCTGCGTTTGTTCTGCCCAATGTAGAGGAGACTGCATCATGAGCAGTGAATACATTGCCCGTATTTTCCGATCAGAGGCTTCCTGCCTGCGGAGGTCTCCGATATGGAAGAAAATCTACCAACTTACCTGAGGGTTCCCGAGGTGCATATACTTCCATTCCTGTGCCTCTCCAAACTCGAAATGCACAGGGCCCACGTATCCCAGAGTAGCATGCAGTTCGCAAGCGTCTCTGGGATCACGTGGGCCTTGGGGAACCGATAGGAGAGCGTAATCTTCCTTCATACACTTGACAAATAGACCTGTCAAATATATGAATGGAGATCGCCCCAAAGCACTGTAAAACATTAAATACATTTAAAAAATAATCACATTTTTAAACTGAGTTGAAATTACAATAAATTAAAATTTTAAACAAAGATTAAATTTTTTGAAAAAAATAATTACATTTTGTTGCAGGGCTAAAAGTAAACTTACCTAATTTTAAAGTATTTTTAAATGATAAATGAGTGAAAAAATTTGTTTTTACATTTTTCAACTCTTATGCTGATAAAAGCAGGCCTTATGCCTGCTTTTACCAGGCGTAAGATTTCTAAAGGTTTTCTATGGGCGGAGGTTCTCCAGAAAGCGTAACTATCTGCCCGCAGAGGCCCATTTCTGGGGCAGGTGTCCGATCTGTCAAGAGCATTCTTGACAGATCGGAAATACCGATTTTCATTGCATGTGCTTCGCATATCTGAAACCAGCATTTCCGATGTCCCTACTGGTAAGTACACAAGTCATACACACCCGTAGGCATCGGAATATACGGCCCAATATATTAAATTGTAAGATGTACAAGGAAATTGCTGTTTCACCTGGAAGGAGTGTTTGGGGCCCTGGACGGTGGGAAGGAAGGAGCTAACAGGGCAGTTATTGCATCTCCTGCCCTTGCATGGGAAGGTGCCGGGCGCAGGGGAAGGGTGTTAGTGGTGATAGAGTAGTGGACCAGGGTCTCTTTAAGGGAATGGTCAATTCAGAATGCTGAAAGGGGGGCGGGGGGAAGATGTGATTGGCGGTAGGGTCACGCTGGAGTTGGCGGAAATAGTGCAGGATGATCAGTTGAACGTGGAGACTGGTGATGTGAAAGGTGTAGAGGGGAATCCTCTGTTGAGGAAAAAGGAAGACACTGGTACGGAAGGTGGCATCATCAGAACAGATGTGGCGGAAATGGAGAAAATGGGAGAATGCAATAGATTCTAACATTTTACCGACCACTGATGTCAGGCTAACTGGCCTATAGTTCCACGTTTTCTCTCTTCCTTATTTATTAAATAGCGGGGTTACGTTTGCTAACTTCCAAAACATGGGGACCGGTCTAGAATCTAGTGAATTATGGGATATGGAAACCAAAGCATCCACTATTTCTGTAGCCCCCTCTTATAAAACCCTCGGATATGCACCGTCAAATCCAGGGATTCCAGATTTTTAGTTCCTTTTTTATCCAGTACGACTTCTCTACTATTACTAATTGCTTTAAGTTCCGCATTCTCGCTGGACTATTGGTTCCCCACTATTTCTGGAACTTTTTAAAATAACTTTAACCATGAAGATCGAAACAAAGTCTTTGTTTACTGTCTCTGCCGTTTCCTTATTCAGCCTTATATTTTTTTCATGTCTCTGCTTCTAAGGGACCCACGTTTACTTTTGCTAATCTCTTCAATTTTACATAGCTGTAGAAGCTTTTGCAATCTGTTTTGATGTCGCTTGGTCGTTTATTCTCATATTCTCTTTTTTCCTCTGCATCAATTGCTTGATCATCCTTTGCTGAATTCTAAAATCCTCCCAATCCTGAGGCTTGCTGCTCATTTTGACAACAGCATAAGCCTCTTCCTTTAATTTCATACTATCTTTAACTGCTCTTCTCAGCCACGGTTGGACCACTTTATACCGTGGGTTTTTTTTACTTAAGGAAATGCATATCCATGGAGAATTTTGAATTTATTATTTAATTTTTAGACATTGCTTATCAACCATCATATTTTTTTCCCTACTTTCCCAATCGAACTTAGTCCCCTCATACCTACATAGTTTGCTCTGTTCAGATTTAAGACCCTATTTCAGACTTAACTAAATCAAATGCTTGCTGAAAACAATATATATATATATATGTTACGGAACAATATATAATGCTGTGAATCAGTCATGTTCTTTTAATCTGAATTTTAATTTCATTTTACGTTTTAATGTTTTAATATAGAAATTGAAGAACTTCGTTCACAGAATGGTAAGAAATAAATAACACAACAGCAGTACCAAAAAATCTTGTTGCCCATTTTATCTGTTAGAGAATTAGAGATCCAATACCTCAGCAATGCATTAGCTCTGAATCTATATGATTCAGGCATATTGTTTCAATGAAAACCCGAATATTTTTTCAGTGTAGAGAAATATAACTTTAAAAAGTGCAATTTTCTAATGATTCCAATAAGGATTTCAACAGGAAGGAGTAGACTGCATTGATATAAATGCAACTTCACTCATTGCAATGCTGTACTTTTATATAAATCATTGAGGTTGGATAATCAGGAATAGTCAGTCATCATTTTTCGATGAAAGGGAATCTTATCGGGGCATCGGAGATTGTAAGGCGGATATCACTAATTATACTGCTTGACACTGCAGGCAAGGCTGCAAGTATATATATCTATATATATCTGTCTGTCTGTCTGTCTGTCTGTCTGTCTCTCTGTCCTTCGGTGTGTCTGTCCGGCTATACAATCTAAAGTTATAGAGCGTACCTACATGTGCGTTACATCAAAAGAAAGCTTACGATACCGGAATGGTCGTAAGCATATTTACATTGCGGCGAGACAAAAATTGCGCCCGCGGTATCCAAAAAACGTTCAAAATTCTGCTCATTAGCATCTCATTATCCACTCATTAGCAATAGAGTGATATTAAGGTCGACCAATTGTATGGTCGAGCGACCTGATGGTCGACCAATCACTGCGTGGTGGAGGCAGCTTCCTGGTGCATGTGGGCGGGCCCTCCTAGAGTCGAGTGATGGGACGATTGACCAATCCTACGCTTCGGTGACCTGATGGTCGACCAATTGGTGCGTGTGTGGGCGGGCCTTATCGTTCTGAACCGAGGTGAGTGGCCGCCTTCTTGATTCAAAACTGTTCATTTCTTTTTCCCCACTTTCTGCGTGTTTCTTTTCAAATCTACATTTCCAGCAAAAAAAAATGGTGCTTTTAAAACACAAATTAATTTGTAAATCTTTTCTCTAAACTCTTTAATTTTCCTACCTTTCACCGTTTTTCCAGGCCCGGGGCCTAGGCTTCTCCAACTGCCAGCAGTGCAACTCTAGTCACAGGCTCCCAGCCTAGACAGAGACAAACACTGGCAGAGGGGAGAGGGTGTGCTGCCTCAGCTCCATTCCCGGGGTCAGTAGGTGGGGAGGCTTCATAAGCAACTGGGGTAGGTTGCAAGCCCCTAATAAAAATCTGAAGATCCTGTGTTTGCAGCTGAGGAAATTTCTTCTGCTGACAGCCCCAGGTTAACGGCAGCCATCTTTGTCAAGGAGGGTGAACAGTTTCAGTGCGACACCATTTTGATTCAGTGTGTAACAGAGTGCATGTGCAGCCATGTTAGTACAGGAACATAGAGTGGGTGGGGCTTCTGTGCTCCCAATTGGGTCCTGGTGACCGAGACAGACAATTGACTGTGTGGGCGGGGCCTAATCTTTACAACTGAAAAGCAAGCGGCGGCCATTGTTTGTGATACAACACACTGTAGGTGAGGACCCCTTTTTAAAAAAAAGCTTGGTGAGGTTGTAAAGTGTATGTTATAGAAAGATTTACCAAAAATGTTTTATAAATACTTTAAGTATCATGTTTCCCCACCCCTTGCTCCCCCACCCCTTGCTGCCCCATCCCTTGCCATATCAGTGCAGGGGCCCGAGGCCTAGGCTTCTCCTACGGCTAGCAGCGTAACTCCAGTCCAAGGCTTCTGGCCCAGACAGGGACCAACACTGGGAGAGGGTCTGCTGGCTCCCCCCTCCCTTTCCCCCCCTCCCTTTCCCCCCTCCCCTCCCTCTACCACCCACCCTTTCCACCCTTCACCCCCCACTTCCTTCCCCCCCACACCCCCAACCCCCTCCCCCCCACACACCCCCAAATCCCCTTCAGCCCCACAACACCTTCCCCCCACGCCCCTACCAACCCCCCTTCCCCCCCACCCCCCTACCCCCCACCCCGCTTTCCCCCCCCCAACCCCCCACCACCCTTCCCCCCACACCCCCTCTTCCCCCCCACACACTCCCCCAAACCCCATTCCCCACACACACACCCCAACCCCCCTTCCCACTCACAGCCCCCCCACACCCCCTTCCCAACCCACACACACGCCCACCCCCCTTCCACTCCACCCACATCCCCCACCCACACTTCCCCCCACACCCTCCCATCCGCCTCCCACCTCCCCATCCCTCCCCCACACCCCCTTTCCCCCACACACCCCCTTTACCCCCCCCCACCCACTGTCCCCCCCACCCCGTTCCCCCCCACCCACCACTTTCTCCCCCACCCACCCCATTCTCCCCCACCGACCCACCCCTTTCTCCCCCACACCCCACCTATCTCTTTCTTCCACCCCAACCAGCCACCCACACCCCCATCCCACCCCACCCACCCCTTTATCCCCAACCCATCCCACCCTTCTCCCCCCCACCCACACCACCCTTCTCCCCCCACCCACCCCACCCTTCTCCCCCTCCCACCCACCCGTTTCTCCCCCACCCCCCGTTTCTCCCCCACCCCCCGTTTCTCCCCCACCCCTTGCTCCCCCACCCCTTGCTCCCCCACCCCTTGCTCCCCCACCCCTTTCCCCTTTCTCTCCTTCCCTCTCTGTCTCGATCTCTCCCTCCCTCTGTCTCTGTCTCTCTCTCTCTCTCACTCATTCCCTCTCTCCCTCCTTTGCTTTCCCTCTCTCTCTCCTTCCCTCTCTCTCTCCTTCCCTCTCTCTCTCCTTCCCTCTCTCTCTCTCTCCTTCCCTCTCTCTCTCTCTCCTTCCCTCTCTCTCTCTCTCTCCTTCCCTCTCTCTCTCTCTCTCCTTCACTCTCTCGCTCTCCTTCCCTCTCTCTCTCTCCTTCCGTCTCGCTCTCCTTCACTCTCCCTCCTTCCCTCTCTCTCTCTTTCCTTCCCTCTCTCCTTCCCTCTCTCTCTCTCTCTTCTCCGCCATCTCTCTCTTCCCCCTGTCGCTCTCTCTCTTCCCACCCGTCACTCACTCTCTTCCCCCCCAGTCGCTCTCTCTCTCCCCCCGTCACTCTCTCTCTTTCCCCCCATCTCTCTCTCTCTTCCCCCCCAGTCGCTCTCCCTCTTCCACCCCAGTCGCTCTCTCTCTTCCCCCCAGCTGCTCTCTCTCTCCCCCCAGTCGCTTTCTCTCTTCCCCCCCAGTCGCTTTCACTCTTCCCCCCCAGTCGCTCGCTCTCTTCCCCCCCAGTCGCTCCCTCTCTTCACCCCCAGTCGCTCTCTCTCTTCCCCCCAGTTGCTCACTCTCTTCCCCCCAGTTGTTCTCTCTCTTCCGCCCCAGTCGCTCTCTCTCTTCCGTCCCAGTCGCTCACTCTCTTCCCCCCCAGTCGCTCACTCTTCCCCCCAGTCGCTCTCTCTTCCCCCCAGTCGCTCTCTCTCTTCCCCCCCAGTCACTCTCTCTTCCCCCCCAGTCGCTCTCTCTCTTCCCCCCAGTCGCTCTCTCTTCCCCCCAGTCGCTCTCTCTCTCATCCCCCCAGTCGCTCTCTCTCTTCCCCCCCAGTCGCTCTCTCTCTTCCCCCCAGTCGCTCGCTCTCATCCCCCCCAGTCGCTCTCTCTCTTCCCCCCAGTTGCTCTCTCTCTTCCCCCCCAGTCACTCTCTCTTCCCCCCCAGTCGCTCTCTCTCTTCCCCCCAGTCGCTCTCTCTCTTCCCCCCCAGTATCTCTCGCTCTTCCCCAGTCGCTCTCTCTTCCCCCCAGTCGCTCTCTCTCTCTTCCCCACCAGTCGCTCTCTCTCTTCCCCCCCAGTTGTTCTCTCTCTTCCCCCCCAGTCGCTCACTCTCTTCCCCCCCAGTCACTCTCTCTTCCCCCCGTCGCTCTCTCTTCCCCTCCACTCGCTCTCTCTCTTCCCCCCCAGTCGCTCTCTCTCTTCCCCCCCAGTCGCTCACTCTCTTCCCCCGTCACACTCTCTCTTCCCCCCATCGCTCTCTCTCTTCCCCCCCAGTCGCTCACTCTCTTCCCCCCCAGTCCCTCTCTCTCGTCCCCCCCAGTCGCTCACTCTCTTCCCCCCCAGTCGCTCTCTCTCTTCCCCCAGTCGCTCTCTCTCTTCCCCCCAGTCGCTCTCTATCTTCCCCCCCAGTCGCTCTCTCTCTTCCCCCCAGTCGCTCTCTCTCTTCCCCCCAGTCACTCTCTCCCTTCCCCCCAGTCACTCTCTCTCTTCCCCCCGAGTCACTCGCTCTCTTCCCCCCAGTCGCTCTCTCTTCCCGCCAGTCATTGTCTCTTCCCCCCAGTTGCTCTCTCTCTCTTCCCCCCAGTCGCTCTCTCTCTTCCCCCCCAGCCGCTCTCTCTCTTCCCCCCCAGTCGCTCTCTCTCTTCCCCGTCACTCTCTCTTCCCCCCGTCGCTCTCTCTCTTCCCCCCCAGTCGCTCTCTCTCTTCCCCCCCCAGTTGCTCTCTCTCTTCCCCCCCAGTCGCTCTCTCTCTTCCCCCCCAGTCGCTCTCTCTTCCCGCCAGTCGTTCTCTTCTCCTCCAGTCGCTCTCTCTCTCTTCCCCCCATCGCTCTCTCTCTTCCCCCCCAGTCGCTCTCTCTCTTCCCCCCAGTCGCTCTCTCTCTTCCCCCCACAGTCGCTCTCTCTTCCCCCCAGTCGCTCTCTCTCTTCACCCCAGTCGCTCTCTCTCTTCCCCCCAGTCGCTCTCTGTCTTCCCCCCAGTCGCTCTCTCTCTCTCTTCCAACAACAACATGCCCTCAAAAGACCCTCGGCACCACCGGGCACTTCAGCTAGTATATATATGGAAAGGTAATCAATGAAGATAGGTACATCCCCCAAAATATCTCCAGTCATTGTGCCCAGATCCAAAATATCAAGGAACGTGTTCTTAGCTACATTGAAACTGTGTATAATTCAATTGGAGTGAGCTTAACCATGCACCTGACAGCAGAATTTGCACACAGACTTGTTCACGTTAGCTGGAATAGCCTTTAGTTGGAAAACAACGAAAAACATAGTTCGAAAAATCATAAAAATGTACTGGCCCAGAAATTCGGGTCGGGGGCTTCCCGCGGGTGTAAGCCCCCGACCTGCACTTATCTTGTGCGGTGGCCGTTGTGCTGTGGGCCCGCGTGGAATTCCGATCTGGGGCCTGCTCCAATTGCCGGAACGCAATGCTTGCGTATCCCAGGGGCGCAGTTAGTTCGATGCATCCCCTGGGATCACGTGGGCCATGGAGAGCCAATCGGAGCAGGGAATGCCCATTCATAAGTTTGACAGGAAGACCTGTCAAAATTTATCAATACTACGGGCCCCTAAACATCACTAATTCTACAAATACATTAAAAAAAAAGTCACATTTTTAAAATAAACTATAAATTACATGAAATAACGGCCCAGAAAATCGGGTCGGGGGCTTCCTGCGGGTGCAAGCCCTCGACCTGCAATTACCTTGCGCGCCGGCCATTGAGCTGTGGGCCTGCATGGAATTCTGATCCGGGGCCTGGCCCAGCTGCGGGCGCGCAGTGCTTGCGTATCCCAGGGGCGCAGATAGTTCAACGCATCACCAGGGATCACGTGGGCCATGGGCAGCCAATCGGAGCAGGGAATGCTCCATTCATAAGTCTGACAGGAAGTGCTGTCAAGACTTACAAATACTACGGCTCCAAAATAACACTAAATCTTCAAATAAACTTTTAAAAATCAAATTTTTTAAATAAACTATAAATTACATGAAATAACTATTTTTAGCAATAATTAAATTTTTGAAAAAAATAAATTTATTTTCTAACAGGGCTAAAAATAAACTTACCTTGCTTTAAATTATTTAAAAATAATAAACCTGTGGAAAAATTGTTTACATTTTAATTAAGTCACCACTTGCCTTGTAAAAAAACAGGCCTTACGCCTGCTTTTTATATTTCTGACTTCTGCAGTCATACGTTCCCGGGAAAACCTGTAAAAAAGACTGAAGTTCAATGCGCACATGCAGCCTCCCGCACGCATGCATTCGACTTCTGAACCTCGTCGTTCAGAGGAACAGAAGTGCCAGTTTCCTGTGCATGCGCAGTGCATGCAGGAGACTGGCACTTCCATCGGGCCTGCAGGTGAGTACCCCATGCGTATTCAGCCATGGAGGCCAGAATTTCTGGGCCAACTATTTTAAACAATAATTTAAATCTTTGATAAAAATAATTTTATTTTCTAACGGGGCTAAAAATAAACTTACCTTGCTTTAAAGTATTTAAAAATAATAAACCTGTGGAAAAAATGTTTTAATTTTAATTAATTCTCCACTTACCTTGTAAAAAGCAGGCCTTATGCCTGCTTTTCATATGAGTATGTCCTGGAGACTTACCCTCCTGGGAAAACCTGCAAAAGAAACTGAACTTAGTTGTGCATGCAAAGTCTCTCCTGCACACGCGTTCAATCTCTGATCCCCTTCGTTCAGGGGAATGGAAGTGTCGGTTTCCTGCGCATGCGCAATGCATGCAGGAAACCAGCACTTCCATTGGGCCTACAGGTGAGTACCCCGTGCGTACTCACCCGTGGAGACCCGAATTTCTGGGCCAATATGTCCACATTTTGTGGTCATCGGTGAAGGTACAGTGCTCAGCGTTCACTTCACTTCCAGCAGCCCACAGACTTTTTGCGAGCTTTAGAACAGCAGCTTACTGAACTTGGGCATCTAATTCAGTGTGGTACCACATGCAGGGATATATGCATGTCAGAGCAAGAAAAGCAACAGTGTGGCTCTTCAATCAATCAGATTGAAGAATCCTCACTGAGGCAAGCAGAGCCTAAACAAGGAAGTATGAATTAGAATATTTAATTCATCGTAAAATCATGTACAGAAAGCGATATAACGTGAGGGAAAGAAAGAAGGGAATAAGAGAGAGAGTTAAAAGTGACAGGAGGAATTTAAAAAATGTATTTTAATTCTTATTTTTTAAACTCTTCAACAATTATTAAATACTGCAGGAGTGAGATGAAGTAACGGTATAGCTCAACTTGCAGGGCAAATTTCAGGTTACCTGATTTAGCTGCATATGTGTGGACCCCAGAACTTCCGCTTGGATCTATGCCATAAAAAAAGTGAGCGATGTTGGCCTCAGCATTAGTCGTAACTAAAAATCCGGGCCTATTTTATAGAGAATGGGACATGGAAGGATATTGAAAAACTGAAACAAAGAATATACAGAGGACACCGAAGATTTTTCAATAGACAAAACTACATTGGAGAGAGTGGGAAAAAGATGGAAAATGAACAGAAATACATCAATGGAAAGATCGAGAGATGGGGAGAGAGAGCGAGGGCATCTTAATTTTCAGCAATGTTATGAAACGAGAAATATTCGACTGGCCAGCAATATTACACCCAGCTTGATATTCATTTCCTTTGAGGTAGAAATTCTTCTTGAGCTGCGGCGCCAAATGGTTGATATCGAATCGGCCGTTTTACACAATCGTACAAAGTCAAAATTACCAATAAGACGTTGGTTGACGCCCTGAGAAATATGCACGCTGTATTCTAGGATGCTGGTACGAAGCATTAGTTCTATGCATATTGATGTGCACGACAGGATGTGCATAATATGCCAGCCATGGCATGAATATGCAACATTCAGAAACCTCTCTGTTCGGTACTTATTGAGGAAAATATGCAGATACATTTTTGAATAAAATATAATTTATCATTTACTTCTCCGCATCTGCCATTGTTTTACAGAAAGTGGCGTGGCTGGTAAAGAGTCAGGTATGTAAATACCAAGCTGTTGTGTTGATGTGTATATTAAACTCTGTTTCCACCGCTCTCCTGATCATGCTGACACTGCAACATTATGATTCCACTTGTAGGTCGCCCAGGTATGAGTAAGTTTCTAACAGGCATTTCAGCTGTGGAAAGCAATGCACTATACTTTACAGAACATTGGACAGCTAACAGAGATGAACGGTATTTTTAAATTTTGCCGATTGCTTTTATTGGTGAAATCTTAGCATGCTGTCTATTAAACACCAAGCAGAGCAGATGGTGTTTAAACACATAAAATTGTGTTTAAACACATAAAATTGCAAAGAGCTATTGGGCTGGATTTTCTGAACCCCAGGGTTGCATAAGAGGTGTGTACACTCCCGTAGGGGCCTCGGAAGTGCCGGTTTCAGGCATGTGAAGCGCTTGCGCTAAAACCCGGCACTTGTGATCTGTCAAGAATCCTCTTGACAGATAATCCACCTGCCTGGGACAAGGGCCTCCATGGGCAGAGAGTAACGCTTTCTGCAGAAGTTCCGTCTGCTGAAAACCTTTAAATACCTTACGCCTGGTAAAAGCAGGCATAAGGCCTGCTTTTACCAGCATAAAGGTTTAAAAAAAGACTAATTCATTTATAATTTTAAAATACTTTAAAAAAAAGTAAGTTTATATTTAGCCCCTTAAAAAACCTTAATTATTTTTTCCAAAAAAGTAATTTTTTTTAAATAAAAATATATTTAATGCTTAACTGTTTTTTATGTGATCCCCATTCATACTTTTGACAGATCCGTGCATACATACCTGTCAAAAGTGTGAAGGGGGATTCCCTTCTTTAATTGGTTCCCCATGGCCCACGTGATCCCAGGGGTTGACCTCTGCACATTTCGTAGAACAGAGGCCCAGGATCGTTAAACTCGGGACTTACAGAGCTAACAGGTAAGTGCGTAGATTTTTTCCGATCAGAGGCATCCATCCGCAGGAAGCCTCCGATCGGAAATTGAAGCCCAATATAAAATAAGTGAATGGGCAAGGCTGTGGCAAATGGATGGCAATGTACGCAAATGTGAGGTTATCCACTTTGGACCTAAAAAGGATAGAACCGAATTATTTCCAAATGGTGAAAAGTTAGACACAGCAGAGGTTTAAAGAGACTTGGAGGTCCATGTACATAGATGTTAAAACATCATGGAAAGGTGCAGCAAATAATCAAAAGGCTAGTGGAATGCTGGTCTTTATATCTAGATGACTAGAATACAATGGGCTAAAAGTTATGCTACAGCTGTACAAAGCCTTAGTTAGAGTACAGCTGGGGTACAGTGAGCAGTTCTGGGCACCACACCTTAGGAAGGATATATTGGGCCGGATATTCCACTCCCTACGGGTGGGTACACATGCATGCACTGCACATGTGCTGGAAACTGGCATTTCCGATCTGTCAAGAATGCTCTTGACAGACCGGATGCCTGCCCTGGAGAAGGGCCTCTGCGGGTGGATAGTTCCACTTTTTGGAGACCCTCCGCCCACAGAAAACACTTACAATTCTTGCTCCTCGTAAAAGCAGCTGTAAGGCCTACTTCTACCAGGATAAGAGTTGAAAAAGGGAGAAAGACATTTTCCCCCACTGATTTATCATTTAAATATACTTTAAGGAAAGGTAAGTTTATTTTTAGCCCCGTTAAAAATTTTAATTATTTTTTCAAAAATTTAAATTTTTGTTTAAAATAGTTCATTTATATAATTTCAAGTCATTTTAAAAATGTGATTTTTAAAAAAATATATACTTGAAGTTTTACTATGTTTTGGGGGTGATCTCCATTCATATATTTGACACGTCTATCTGCCAAGTGTATGAAGGGAGGTTCCCTTCTCTGATTTGCTCCCCATGGCCCACGTGATCCCAGGGATGCTGCAAACTACCTTTGGAGAGTCCCAGCAGTGGAACTGTGTGCCTCCCGGGAGCCCTCAGGTAATGGTTCAGGTTTTTCCAGATCCCAGCCCTCCGCCCGTGAGAGGCAAGCGATTGGAATATCTGGGCCATTGTCCTTGGAGAGAGTGCAGCGCAGAGAGTGCAGCGTAGATTTACCATAATGATACCTGGAAACAAAATGTTAAATTACTAGGAGAGATTACGCAAACTAAGGTTATCTTTCATGGAATTCCATGGCCGATACTGAATTGATTGCCGGTTCTATACTCCTCTGACTTTCTATTTCGCTCATTTCATTGGAAAAGGAAGTCGGCCGTGATGGTTAATGGGCAACTATTTCTATGGCTCTAGTTGTACACCATCGTCTGCCATTAAAATGACTTCTATTCACTCTTATTATAAATATCATTGTATAGAATTCATATGACGGAACAATCATATGTGGCTGCGCTGCTTCATCCCAAAGAGGTTGTGATGTTTGCATGCTCACTGTAATGCCTCAGACTGAAGATCAAGGCAGCAGAACTAATAGTTTGAATACGGTTGAGTTCACTTCGTCTTGCATTGAGAGAAAAACCAGTGTTGGAATAGTTTTTCACGTCCTGGGTTAGCTTCAAAATCAAAGATTAATAGAAAATCGTTCCCATTAATGACTATATTCAATTTGATTTGTACCTGTGTAGTGCCATGCAAGAAGAGCAATTAGATTAACTATGATAACTCGGCGCTGTTCAAGACGTCTATTACTTTGAATGTATACCTCTGAATAAGGGTCACTTCTACCAAGGTACAGAAGAGGTATGAAATTTAACTGTTATGAAATCCAACCAACCGTACCTTAGAAAGAATTTATCCCTCTCAGCGGTAGTAAATGCAAGAGGGGAATCAACATGAAAGTAAGAAAACAAACAAAGAAACAAAATAAAATGAAAACAATGTGTAATTTATTCAAGTTGCATGCAAATAGCCTCTTTTGTTTATCTCTACATTCAGAAAGACAAATGCTGAAAGACTGTGGTAAGAAAAATTACATTGGAATACCTTCGCTAAGACAGGTCCAATTGAGGGGAAACCATGAAACATAGAAACATTGACAAATAGGAGCAGGAGTAGGCCATTCGGCCCTTCGAGCCTGCTCCGCCATTCAATATGATCATGGCTGATCCTCTATCTCAATACCATATTCCCGCTCTCTCCCCATAGCCCTTCATGCCTTTTGCGACTAGAAATCCAACTATCTCCTTCTTAAACATATTCAGTGACGTTGCCTCCACAGCCTTCTGTGGTAGAGAATTCCATAGGTTCACCACCCTCCGAGTTAAGACATTTCTCCTCTTCTCAGTCCTAAATGACCTGCCTCGTATCCTGAGACCGAGACCCCTCGTCCTAGACCCACCAGCCAGGGGAAACATCCTCCCTGCATCCAGTCTGTCTAGCCCTGTCAGAATTTTATATGTTTCAATGAGATCCCCTCATTCTTCTAAACTCTACTTAATTCAGGCCTAGTCGATCCAATCTCTCCTCAAACGACAGTCCTGCCAGACCAGGATTCAGTCCGGTTAACCTTCGCTGCACTCTTTCTATGGCAAGTATATCCTTTCTTAGGTAAGGAGACCTAAACTGCACACAGTACTCCAGGTGTGGTCTCAGCAAGGCCTTGTATAACTGTAGTACGACATGCTTATTCCTGTACTCAAATCCTCTTGCAATAAAGGCCAACATTCCATTTGCCTTCCTAACTGCTTGCTGCACCTGCATGTTTGCTTTCAGTGGCTGATATACAAGGACACCCATGTCCCTCTGTACATCAACATTTCCCAATCTATTGCCATTTAAATAATACTCTGCCTTTCTGTTTTGCCTACCTTCACATTTATCCATGTTATACTGCATCTTCCATGTAATTGCCCATTCACTCAACTTGTCTAAATCGCCTTGAAGCCTCTTTGCATCCTCCTCACAACTCACAATCCCAACTAGTTTCGTGTCATCAGCAAAATTGGAAATATTACATTTGGTTCCCTCATCCAAAACATTGATATATATTGTGAATAGCTAGGGCCCAAGCACTGATCCCTGCGGTACCCCACTAGTCACCACCTGCAACACTGAAAAAGACCCATTTATTCCTACTCTCTGTTGTCTGTCTGTTAACCAAATTTCAACCCATGCCCGTATAATACCCCCAATCCCATGTGCTTTAATTTTGCACACTAACCTGTTATGTGGGACCTTATAAAAGGCCTTCTGAAAATCCAAATACACCACATCCACTGGTTCTCCCTTATATATTCTACCATTTATACCCTTAAAAATCTCCAGTAGGTTTGTCAGAACTGATTTCCCTTTCAGAAATCCATTTTGACTTTGTTCAATCACATTGTTACTTTCTGAGTGTACTGTTATCACATCCTGCATAATAGACTCCAGCATTTTCCGTGCTACTGATATTAGGCTAACCGGTCTGTAGTTCCCTGTTGTTTCTCTCCCTCATATTTTAAATAGTGGGGTTACATTTGCCACCCTCCAATCTGCAGGAACTGTTCCATAATCTATAGAAATTTGGAAAATGACAATCAATGCATCCACTATTTACATGGCTTCCTCTTCTGGTAATCTGGGATGCAGAATATTAGGCCCTGGGGATTTATCAGCTTTCAGTCCCTTTAATTTCTCCAGCACTAGTTTTTTTTACTAATACTAATCTCCTTTAATTCCTCCTTCTCACTAGTCCCTTGGTTCTCTAGCATTTCCGGGGAGGTATTTGAGTCCTCTTCCGTGAAGACAGAACCAAAGTATTTCTTTACTTGCTCTGCCATTTCCATGTTCCTCATTATAAATTCTCCCGTTTCTGACTGTAAGGGACCTACACTTGTCTTCACTAATCTTTTTCTTTTTACATACTTGTAGAAGCTTTTTCAGTCTGCTTTGATGTTTCTCGCAAGTTTATTCTTATACTCTATTTTCCCCCTCTTAATCAGTCTCTTGGTCCATTTTTGCTGAGCTCTAAACTGCTCCCCATCCTCAGGCTTGCTACTTTTTCTGGCAACTTTATATGACTCCTCTTTGGATCTAATACTATCCTTAATTTCTTTTGTTAGCCATGGTTGGGCCACTTTTGCTTTTGTGTTTTTGCGCCAGAAAGTAATGTATAACTGTTGCAGTTCATGCATTCATTCCTTAAATGTTAGCCATTGCCTATCCACCAACATGCCTTTTAATGATGCTCCCCAATCTATCATAGCCAACACCCTCCTCAATCCTTCGTAGTTTCCTTTGTTTAGATTTAGGACCCTAGTTTCGGATTGGACTACTTCACATTGCATCTTACTGAAGAATTCTATCATGTTATGCTCACTCTTCCTTAAAGGACCCCGCACAACAAGATTATTAATAAATCCCTTCTCATTTCACAATACCCAATCTAGGATAGCCTGTTCCCCAGTTGGCTCCTCAACGTACTGGTTTAAATAAAACATCTCATACGCACTGCAGGAATTCATCCTCCACAGTATTATTGCTAAATTGGTTTGGCCAGTATATATATATAGATTAAAGTGTCCCATGATTACTGTAGTACCCTTGTTACATGCAACTCTAATTTTCTGTTTGATGCCGTCCCCTACATTACCACTACTGTTTGGAGGCCTATTGACAACTCCCAGCAATGTTTTCTGCCACTTGGTGCTTCTTACCGCCACCCAGACTGATTCTACATCTTGATTTTCTGAGCCAATATCCTTTCTCACTACTGCTCTGGTTTCATCCTTTACTAACAACGCCACTCACCTCCTTTTCCTTTATGCCTGTCCTTCCTAAATATCGAATATCCTTGGATATTCAGCTCCCAGCCTTGGTCACGCTGCAGCCATTTCTCTGTTATCAAAATGATATCGTATCCGTTTGCATCTATTTGCACTGTTAATTCCTCTACTTTATTACGAATGCTTCATGCATTCAGATACAGATACAGTGCCTTTCGATTTGTCTTTTTAACATTTTAGACATCTTAACATTTTTTTGTATTATGGCCCTATTTGTCTTACCATTTTTTTAACTGTACACTATTTGTTAGTGCACTCTTTAGTCTGTACGCTCCATCCCTTCCTGACATAATCTGGCTATGCTTACCACAATCACTTTCCTGCACTGCTTCCTTGTCTTTTCTTTTTAGTATTCTAGATTTCTCTCCACTGGAACCCTCCTCCCTTATTTACTTTAAAGCCCTATATACCTCCCATCAACGAACCATGGCAGTTGGGAATCTTACTGGCTTCTAATTGACATTAAAACTGCAATGGCAAACATCCGTGCAGGGTATGGTAGTGTAGTGGTCCAGAGGCTAGTAATCCCGAGACCTGGACTAATGATCCAGGGATGTGAGTTCAAATCCCACCACGGCAGATGGGGAATTTAAATTCCACGAATTAAATAAATCAGGATTAAAAAGCTAGTATCAGTAATGGTAACTACGAAATGATCGTATTGTCGTAAAAACCCATCTGGTTCACTAATGTCCTTTGGGGAAGAAAATCTGCTGTCCTTACCTGGACTGGCCTATATGTGACTCCAAACCCACAGTTGAATCCTACCTGCTCTCTGAAATGGCCTTCCTCAGTTGTAACTTACCGCTACGAAACAAAATTAGAAGAATGAAACCGGACAGACCACCCAGCACTGGCTATGGACACGGCAATGGCACACCTAGCCCAGTCAACCATGCAAAGTCCTCCTCACCAACATCTGGGAAATTGTGGCAAAATTGCGAGAGCTATCCAACAGACCAGCCAAGCAACAGCCTGACATGGTCATACTCACAGAATCATACCTTTCAGCCAATGTCCCAAATTCCTCCATCGCCATCTCTGGGTATTTCCTTTCCCACTGGCAGGCAGACCCACCAGGTGTGGTGGCACAGTGGTATGCAGTCGGGAAGGAGTGGCCCTGGGTGTCCTCAACATTGCCTCCGCACCCCATGAAGTCCCAAGCATGGGCAAGGAAACCTCCTGCTGATTGCCATCCTACCGCCGTCCCTCAGCTGATGAATCAGTACTCATCCATGTTGAACACCACTTGGATAGTAGCAAGAGCACAGAATATACTCTGGGTGGGTGACGTCAATGTCCACGTCCAAGAGTGGCTCGGTATCACCACTGCTGGCCGAGTCCTGAATGACATAACAGCCAGTCTGCGACAGGTGGGTGAGTGAACCAACACGAGGGAAAAAGCTACTTGACCTCGTCCTCACCAATCTACCTGTCGCCGATGCATCTGTCCTTGATAGCATTGACTACTGCAGAATCATTTTGGAGATGAAGTCCCATCTTCACACTGAGAACACCCTCCATCGTGTTGTGTGGCACTACCACCGTGCTAAATAGGATAGATTCAGAACAGATCTAGCAGCTCAAATCTGGGCAACCATGAGGCACTGTGGGCCATAAGCAGCAGAAGAATTGTATTCCACCACATTCTGTAACCTCATGGCTCGGCATATCCCTCAATCTACCATTACCACCAAGCCAGGGGACCAACCGTGGTTCAGTAAGGAGTGTAGAAGAGCATGCCAGGAGCTGCACCAGGCGTACCTAAAATGAGGTGCCAACCTGGGGAAGCTGAAACACAGGACTACATGCATGCTAAAAAGCAGAAGCAGCATGCTATAGACAGGGCTAAGCGATCCCACAATCAATGGATAAGATCAAAGCTCTGCCACATCCAGTCGTGAATGGTGGTGGACCATTAAATAACGGGTGAAGGAGGCTCCAAGAATATCCTGGTGGTGGAGCCCAGCACGTGAGTGCAAAAGACAAGGCTGAAGCATTTGCAGCCAGAAGTGCCGAGTGGATGATCCATATCGGCCTACTCCTGAGGTTCCCACCATCACAGAAGCCATTCTTCAGCCAATTCGATTCACTGCACGTGATATCAAGAAACGGCTGAGCGCACTAGATATAGCGAAGGCTATGGGCCCCGGCTATCGTGCTGAAGATATGTGCTCCAGAATAGCCGTGCCTCTAGCCAAGCTGTTCCAGTAGAGCTACAATAATGGATTCTTTCAGACAATGTGGAAAATTGCCCAAATATGTCCTGTCCACAAAAAACAGGACAAATCCAACCCGGCCAATTACCACCCCATCAGTCTACTCTGAATCATGAGCAAAGTGATGGAAGGTGTCATTGACAGTGCTATCAAGTGGCACTTACTCACCAATAACCTGCTCACTGATGCCCAGTTTGGATTCTGCCAAGACCACTCGGCTCCCGACCTCATTACATTCTTGGTCCAAACATGGACAAAGGAGCAGAATTCCAGAGGTGAGTTGAGAGTAACTGACCTTGACATCAAGGCAGCATTTAACCAAGCCTGGCATCAAGGAGCCCTAGTAAAACTGAAGTCAATGGGAATCACGGGGAAAAGGCTCCACTGGCTGGAGTCATACCTAGCACAAAGGAAGATGGTTGTGGTGGTTGAAGGTCAATCATCACAGCCCCAGGACATCGCTGCAGGAGTTTCTCAGGGCAGTGTCCTAGGCCCAACCATCTTCAGCTGCTTCATCAATGACGTTCACTCCAGCATAACGTCAGAAATGGGGATGTGCGCTGATGTCTGTACAGTGTTCAGCACCATTCGCAGCTCCACAGATAATGAAGCAGTCCATGCCAGCATGCAACAAGACATGGACGACGTTCAGGTTTGGGCAGAAAAGTGGCAGGTAACATTCACGCCACAGAAGTGCCATGCAATGAATATCTCCCAAAAGCGGGAGTCTAACCACCTCCCCTTGACATTCAGTAGCATTACCGTCACCAATCCCCCAATATCAACATCCAGGGGGTCACCATTAACCAAAAACTTAACTGGACCAGTCACATAATACTGTGGCAACAAGAGCGGGTCAGAGGTTTGGTATTCTGCGGCGAGTGTGTCACCTCCTGACTCCCCAAATCCTTTCCACCATCTACAAGGCACAAGTAAGGAGTATGATGGAATACTCTCCACTTGCCTGGATGAATGCAGCTCCAATAACACTCAGCAAGCTCGACACCATCCAGGACAAAGCAGCCCGCTTGATTGGCACCCCATCCACCACCTTAAACATTCACTCCCTCCACCATTGGCGTACCATGGCTGCAGTGTGTACCATCTACAGGATGCACTGCAGCAACTCACCAAGGCTTCTTCAGCAGCACCGCCCAAACCCACGACCTCTTCCACCTAGAAGGACAAGGGCAGCAGGCGCATGGGAACAACACCACCTCCAAATTGCCCTCCAACACACACACCATCCTGACTTAGAAGTATATCGCGGATCCTTCATCATCGCTGGGTCAAAATCCTGGAATTTCCTACGTAACAGCACTGTGGGAGTACCATCACCACACGGACTGCAACGGTTCAAGAAAGTGGCTCATCACTACCTTCTCAAGGGCAACTAGTGATGGGTAATAAAAGCAAGCATTGCCAGCGATGCCACGATCATATAAACGAATAATAAATAAAACACTAGTTGTAACTTCAGTTTTATTTTCTGTGGATGCTTTGAAATGTTACCTAGCTCCATAATTTACATAATGTTACAACGCTTGGCCAATCACCCCCCGCTATCGCCATCCCCGATTTTGATGTTAATATTGTTTTTTACAAAGAGTGTAAGGGAGCCTTTCTTCGTCTCGTGGGCAGCAGTTGTGTCCTCGCTACACCTACATGACAAGCAGAGAGCAGCTGTTCACCTGCGTTATAGTATCTATATTGGGACGATGCTAACAACAGGTTTCATTTTTCATTCTATTCTCACTCTTATTATTATTATTGTCACATCAGTTCTTTCATTTCCATTGCAGAGAGAAAGTTACTTGAAAAAACATCAGGTGCGTAGCTACGAATTAATAATAAAAAACCTTGGAATTATAGAAATATAATCGAAATATAAATAAGAACATGAAATACCAGAAATGTACATCCGCTGAGTAGCAGATGAATGCTGTTCATAGTTTCGGATGGTATTCTTCATCGTAAAATTATTCTCAAGATTTATATTCAGATGGGGATCATTGCATAGTACCCCGTTAGTCTGTTATATGGGCTGCTGTGAAAAAGGAATTCAGGGTATGTTTTTAGGATATCAATAGGAAACTTTATTTTGGAAGCAAATGTAAACTGCTAATTTCAGCTAAAGTAATGGGCTGGAATTTCCCCAGTGCGGAAAGATGCAGCCCCCTGTCAGGCAGAAAGGGTAGGTGAGATTAGTTTTTTATTCTTCATCTGAATGGACAGTGGGTGT
This sequence comes from Somniosus microcephalus, assembly GCF_052327205.1. Lineage (NCBI taxonomy): Eukaryota > Metazoa > Chordata > Chondrichthyes > Squaliformes > Somniosidae > Somniosus > Somniosus microcephalus. The sequence goes on from NW_028225179.1 coordinate 129,223,274, forward strand.
AGCTTTCTGAATGCAATAGATGCCTCTGGAAGGCACATTGTTGGACATATTTTTATAAGCTGCAAAAGTTAGTATGGATAGGATAATTGTCTTCCTGAGGACATACATTGCAAAATTGGATGTAATCACTTTGCGTCTGATGATGGTATGAAAGTAGTTGAACAGATCTAAATAAACAAAAATAAGAAACAACGGGAACGTAATTATGCAGTTTGTCGCGGCAAGAGTTCCATTGAAAACATGAACATTGTGGTTATGTTCACAGAAACTGATAATTTTAATCCAATCGACTGCTGGGACACACAGGGAATCGGGTGGACCCCCGCTTTGATATCGCTCCCAATAATACGCTCCATTGGCTGCAATTAATTATATATTGTGAAGAAATCATCACTGAAATAATAGCTCTCCAAGCCAACAAAAGAGAAAATTTCACTTCAAAACAGCAGCTTTCCAAGTTTACCATTTTGCATGATTGATCATCCCATATTTTATTAAACCTGGTTGGTGGAACATGTAATTGAAAATACATTTTTATAACGTTCGTTTCCAGATGTTTGTCTGGACAATTATTATTTCTGTGATGAGTGAACTACTTTTTGCTTCTCGGAACCTTATGAAATGGTAAGCGTTATGAAACTGAAATCAATAGCTATAAATCTGAAATGAGTGTTGCGTTTCAATCAAAAATAAACCGATGGATGTGTTTTGCTTTTCAGAACTGAATGACGTGAAACGAGTTTTGCAGGAAAAAGGTAAGAAATAACTCAATGAACGGTTCCTATATATTTAAATTACAACTCGACACAGTCGAGTGCCCCAGCTTGTGAATACGCAGTCACCCACTTAGTTGCAGTTTACATTAGGATAGTTTCGATAGGGTCTTATGAAAAGTCTATTAATATTGTGTCTGCTTGAATTTTGCAAAGTTGTAATAAGAACATAAGAACATAAGAAATAGGAGCAGGAGTAGGCCAATCGGCACCTCGAGCCTGCTCCGCCATTCAATAAGATCATGGCTGATCTGATCCTAACCGCCAATCCACTATCACAACACCATCTCCTGAATCTAACAGAATTAGACACAAAAAATAGGAGCAGGTTCAGGCTACACGGCCCCTGGGCCCGCTCCGCTACCCACAGGGCCATGACCGATCCGAAACTAGACTCATGTCCAAATTCCTGCCCGCTCCCCGTAACCCTTAATTCCCTTTACTTCTAGGAAACTGTCCATTTCTGTTTTAAATTTATGTAATGATGTAGCTTCTACAGCTTTTTGGGGCAGCATATTCCATGGACCTACCACCCTCTGAGTGAAGTAGTTCCTCCTCATCTCAGTTTTGAAAGAGCAGCCCCTTATTCTAAGACTATGCCCCCTAGTTCTAGTTTCACCCATCATCGGGAACATCTTCCCCGCATCCACCCGATCCAACCCCTTCACAATCTTATATATTTCAATAAGATCGCCTCTCATTCTTCTGAACTCCAATGAGTAGAGTCCCAATCTACTCAAGCTCTCCTCATATGTCCATTCCCTCATCCCCGGGATTAACCGAGTGAACCTTCTTTGTACTGACTCGAGAGCAAGTATGTCCTTTCTTAAGTATGGACACCAAAACTGTATGCAATATTCCAGGTGCGGTCTCACCAATACCTTGTACAACTGAAGCAATACCTCCCTATTTTTATATTCTATCCCCCTAGCAATGAAAGCCAACATTCCATTGGCCTTCTTAATCACTTGCTGCACCTGCATACTAACCTTTTGAGTTTCGTGCACCAGGACCCCCAGATCCCTTTGTACTTCAGTACTTTCCAGTTTCTTGCCATTAAGATAATAACTTGCTCTACGATTTTTCCTGCCAAAGTGCATAACCTCACACTTTCCAGTATTGTATTGCATCTGCCAAATCTCTGCCCACTTACTTAGCCTGTCGATGTCCCCTTGCAGGTTTTTTATGTCCTCCTCACTCACTACTTTCCCTCCCATCTTAGTATCATCTGCAAACTTTGATATGTTACACTCGGTCCCCTCCTCCAAATCGTTAATATAGACTGTAAAGAGTTGGGGACCCAGCACTGACCCCTGCGGAACACCACTGGTTACTGATTGCCAGTCTGAGAATGAACCATTTATCCCAACTCTCTGCCTTCTGTTAGATAGCCAATCCTCTATCCATGCCAGAATATTACCCCCAATCCCGGGATTTTTTATCTTAAGCAATAATCTTTTGTGTGGCACCTTGTCAAATGCCTTTTGGAAGTCTAAATACATTACGTCCACTGGTTCCCCTTTATCCACCCTATGCGTTACTTCATCAAAGTAATGCGTGCATATGGAGCAATAAAGTAAAATATTGAACTAACGTCTTGAAAGTTGATGAATAAACATAATGCTTCAAAAGCAAAACAAATCAGAAAGAAAATCATGCTGGGGTGTAAAAACGTGGGCTGCCGATTCCTTCTCACCCACTTTGCGCTGCCGTCTAAAACATTTGCCTGATAATTATTGGATTGAATATAAAAGCACACACATGATGTTGAATTTTTACAGTACAAATCAAAGGCAGAAAAATAAACGCAGTTATGAGCACCTAATTTTCAGAAATATAGCGTGATAATGCATTAGAATATTAAGATTGAGAGGTTACAGCACTGTGGAAAAAAATGGAAAATTGAGCTTTTGCACTTGGCCTAACAGAATAATGTAAGCTCTGAGTTAAGTTTTCACAATGCTAAAAGAAATCGAGAGGGCAAAAGGAGAAATATTGTTTCCACTAGTTGGTGATTTTTTTCAACAAGCTGGTGAAGATTTCAACTTGAACGAAACTGGAAGTTGAATGATTTCATTTTGCACGGATCGGTTTTAAACGTATAATTTTATATTGAGAATGACTATTCCATTTCAAATGGTATTGGAACAACAGTGGAAAATGGAGTTTGCAAATGTATATTGGAGCTGCGAATATAACAGAGTGCTCTATTTCAATAATTAGAAGTGACACTGTGATAATGGACATAATGGCCCAGAAATTCGGGTCTCCACGGGTGAGTACGCACGGGGTACTCACCCGTAGGTCTAATGGAAGTGCCGGTTTCCTGCATGCACTGCGCATGCGTGGGAAGCCGGCACTTCCGTTCCTCTGAATGAAGGGGTTCAGAGGGCGAACACATGTGCAGGAGAGGCTGCGCATGCGCATCGAACTTCTTTTTTTTTACAGGTTTTCCCGGGAGGGTAAGTCTGCAGAAGCTAGAAATGTAATAAGCAGGCGTAAGGCCTGCTTTTTACAAGGTAAGTGGTGAATTAATTAAAATTAAAACATTTTTTCCACAGTTTATTATTTTTAAATACTTTAAAGCAAGGTAAGTTTATTTTAAGCCCCGTTAGAAAAAAAAAAAAATTTTCCAAAATTTTAGTTATTGTTTAAAATAGTTATTTCATGTAATTTATATTTTATTTAAAAAATCTGATTTTTAAAAAATTTATTTGAAGATTTAGTGCTGTTTTGGGGCCGTAGTATTGATAAGTCTTGACAGTACTTCCTGTCAGATTTATGAATGGAGCACACCCTGCTCCGATTGGCTCCCCATGGCCCACATGATCCCAGGGGACGCATCGAACTAACTGCGCCCTTGGGATATGCAAGCACAGTGCGCCGGCAGCTGGACCAGGCCCCGGATTGGAAATCCACGGGGGCCCACAGCTCAACTGCTGGCGTGCAAGGTAAGTAAAGATCGGGGGCTTGCACCCGCGGGAAGCACCTAACCCAAATTTCTGGGCCCTGTGGGCGGAGAGTAGTGCTCTTTGCCCAACTTCTGACCAGCGAATGCTGGTGAAATTCTTACACCTGGTAAAGCAAGCATAGGTCCTGCTGTTACCAGCATAAGAGTTTTAAAAAACAGAAAAATTAAATGTTATCAGTAATTTATACATTTAAAAACCAGTGAAATATTCTAAGTTTATTTTAAGCTGCTTTAAAACATATAAATTAATTTTCAAACATTTAATTTTGTTTTAAAAGAGTCCTTAAGAACATAGCTGCCACACTGTGTTTGCAGCTGGTGGCAGATGGTGAGAAAACTCAAACAAGGGAAAAATGTACTTGACCTCGTCCTCACCAATCTTCCCATCGCAGACGCATCAGTCCATGAGAGTATTGGTAGCAGTAACCACCACACAGTACTTGTGGAGATGAAGTCCTGTCTTCACACTGAGGATACCCTCCACCATGCTAGATGGGATAGATTAAGATCAGATCTAGCAACTAAAAGCTGGGCATCTATGCAGTGCACTAGACTGTCTGCAGCAGCAGAAATCTATTGCATCACAATCTTTTGATTCATGGCCAGCATATCCCTCATGTGGTGTATGTGCCTTTAAGAGCCCCAGGTGTGCGTAATGCCGGTAATTGCCACTTGGGTTATATAAGCCTGTGTATTGTGTATATCCTTTAGAACCCCCCTCCCAGACTTGCTTAGTAAATACCTATGAACCAACTCCTGTCTTCAGTGTCTTTATCTACACACGGACACTACAGTGGCGATGAAGTGGAAACGGACTTACCTGCAATTCGGCAGCACCTCAAGGACATCGATTCCTCCAGCGTCCAGAAGACTCAAGGAAGTAAGAGAAACTGTGGTTTCACCAGCTGGCCAAGCTGGTGACAGGTACTGCGCTAATCCTTCCTGGGCATCAGGCTGGAGCTCCAGCAGCGGGCTCTACAGCTGAGACAGGCAGCGAAATCGGAGGCAAGCAATAACGGACTGGGAGGGTGCACTCGAGAGACGGCCGGCGCGGCAAGCAGGTCAGCGTTTAGACCTCCATCGGGAATGAGTCTCCAACAGTGAATAAACGGAAAACACAGTAAAACAGCGTTGTTATCGGTAGCGGCGGCGGGAAAGCGCGGGAAGCGCCATATCTTTGCTACAGAGAGAGAAAAAAAAGCGCGGGAAGCGCCATATCTTTTCTGAAATGCGTAAATCTGGTAATATTGAGGCTTTTGATGGCGAAATAGAAGATTGGACCACATACGTGGAAAGAGTAGAGGTTTATTGCACTGCAAATGGAATAACAGATGAAAAAAAGCTTCAGTACTTCTGAACTTAATGGGCGCGAAGACATATGGGCTGTTACGCAATTTAATCACTCCAGCCAAACCAAAGGACAAGACTTTTAAAGAAATTGTTGAAACCCTGCAGGAGCATTTAAACCCAACACCGCTGCTGATAGCGGAACGATTCAAGTTCTTCAAGAGAAATCAACACAAGAATGAAAGTAACGCTGATTACCTAACCGAATTAAGAAAGCTATCAAAGTACTGCCAATTCGGAGCAGGACTATCGGATTATCTTCGAGACAAATTTGTTTGTGGTCTCTTAAGTGAAGGAACACAAAAAAGACTGCTTTCTGAAAAAGATTTAACATTGGACAAAGCTTTCAGTATGGCTGTATCATACGAAGCAGCAGCAAAAGGAACTGCAGAGATACAACAAGAGACACAGGACTTCGGCACCCATAAAATGACACAGGAGTTCGGAAGATGTTATCGCTGCGGCAGACCCACCCATAACCAGAGGGACTGCTGGTTCAAGGGCAAAGCATGCAGGCAATGTGGTAAGATTGGACACATTGCACGGGTATGCCAATCTGGACAAAATAAATCCACTGACAGAAAACAAAAAATCAATAAAGAAAAGTACAGGAATGTACAAATGATGCCGGCAATAGCTCCGAAGACCAGAATAGCGATAGCGACTCCGGGAACAAGAGACTAAGCTGTCTCAAATTACATAATGTACTTGCCAAAGAGGATTACCAAACCATTTGGGTTACCCTCACAATAGCAGGGTCCCCAGTTAAAATGGAGCTAGATACAGGATCAGCTCTAACCATAATAAATCGACGAGATTACGAGAGGCTATTTTCGCATATACCTCTAAAAGACACATCCATTATCTTAAAAACATATACGGGGCAGAAAGTCTACCCCAAAGGAAAAATAAGGGTGCCTGTGGTATACAACGGCAAAAAAATACAAAAGTTGTATTTATACATTCTACAAGATGGTGGTCCACCGTTGTTGGGACGTGAATGGATAAGGAAGATACGTTTAGACTGGCACTCCATTCAGGCACTGACGGTGACCAGTAAGGAAAAAAACAATGATGACATCATACCTGAACGATTAAAAGACATCTTGGCCAACGCCAAAGAAGTGTTTCAAGAGAAACTAGGAACCTTGAAAGGCATCACCACCTCAATAAAAGTGGAAGATACAGCAATTCCAAATTTTTTTAAGGCAAGACTGGTGCCATACGCAATACGTCCGGCAGTCGAGGCAGAGCTGAAGAATTTGGAAAAGGCAGGCGTATTATCCAAAATAGATTGGAGCGAATGGGCAACACCCATCGTTCCAGTCATGAAAAAAACATTGAAAAATAACTCTGAGGAACAGAAAAAATGTTGCATCTGTGGGGACTTTAAGGTGACTGTAAACCCGGTCCTTCACACGGTACAGTATCCTCTTCCGAGGATAGAAGATATTTTCGCCTCACTATCCAGAGGGAAACGTTTCACAAAAATTGACTTGGCACAGGCATATCTACAGATGGAGGTTGAGGAGACCTCTAAAAAGTATCTCACAATAAACACACACAAAGGCCTGTACCAGTACAATCGACTGGTTTTTGGAATAGCATCAGCTCCAGCTATCTGGCAAAGAGCTATGGAGCAAGTCCTGCAAGGGATTCCGGGGACTCAATGCTACCTAGACGACATCCTTATAACAGGAGAAAACGACAACGAGCACCTTGCCAATTTGGAGCAGGTGCTCACTAGGCTGAAAGAACGGGGCCTACGAGCAAATCGCCCCAAGTGCGAATTTTTCCAAAATCAGATATCATATTGTGGCCACATAATTAATAAGGAAGGGTTGCATAAGTCACCTGAAAAAAATTGAAGCAGTTATAAAAGCCCCAGCACCTGAAAATGTTTCACAATTACGGTCATTCCTGGGATTAATAAATTACTATCATAAATTTTTACCGAACTTATCAACTATTCTACACCCTCTTAATGATCTTCTACAGACAGGAGTGATTTGGAAATGGAACGAAGACTGTAAACGTGCCTTCCATAAATGTAAAGACTTAATCACATCCGAGAAAATTTTGGCTCATTACAACCCATCACTACCAATCAGACTGGCGTGCGATGCAACCCCTTACGGCATAGGAGCGGTATTGTCCCATAGATTCCCTGATGGCTCGGAACGGCCGATAGCTTTTGCGTCACGCTCATTGAACTCAGCTGAGCGTAACTATGCCCAGATAGACAGGGAAGCACTCAGCCTGGTATGGGGAGTGAAGAAATTCAACCATTACCTACACGGACAAAAATTTACCTTGCTGACTGACCATCAACCCCTCATCTCCATATTCAACCCTAAAAAAGGTGTCCCCATTATGATGGCACAAAGACTACAGAGGTGGTCCCTTTTTCTAGGGGCACACCAATACAACATTGAATACAAAGGGTCAAAACAGCATGGGAATGCTGACGGTTTATCACGCCTACCATTGCCAATGATAGAAGAGGCACCTACAGTAGACCCAGTAGAGATATTCCACTCTACCATAGTGGAATGTCTACCGGTGACAAATTCTGCCATTGAAAGGGAGACAAGAAATGACCCTACTCTCTCACGGGTCTATGATTTAACAGTGAAGGGATGGCCAGCACATGGCGAACCACTGTTGCCAGCATTCTCGCAAAGAAGAGAACAGCTGTCAGTGTGCCGAGGAACCTTGATGTGTGGATCCAGAGTGGTGATTCCACCCAAACTCCAGGATAAAGTGCTAAAGGAGCTTCACGAGGGGCATCTGGGTGGAGTGAAAATGAAGAACCTAGCTAGGGCGTTTGTATGGTGGCCAGGTATCGATGGAGACATCGAAGACATGACCAAGAGCTGCCTAGGATGCCAGAAGGTCCAAAATGCTCCGCCACAGGCCCCTCTACATCCATGGGAGTGGCCCTCATCTCCCTGGCAAAGGGTGCACATCGACTTTGCTGGTCCATTTATGGACTCAATGTTCTTAATCGCAGTTGACACTGGCCTTCAAGCCGAATCAGCCTTGCCAGAAGAACCTACTACACCACCAGAAACTACTACACCCCCGAGGCGTTATCCGGACCGAGTCAGGAAGCCTCCTGAGAGACTAACTTATAATTAATTAATACAGCAATGTATATTATTTTGCATATAACATGTAATTAATAATTACTTAAAATATGATGTACTAGTTAGCTAGAAGGGGAGGAATTGTGGTGTATGTGCCTTTAAGAGCCCCAGGTGTGCGTAATGTCAGTAATTGCCACTTGGGCTATATAAGCCTGTGTATTGTGTATATCCTTTAGAACCCCCCCCCCCAGACTTGCTTAGTAAATACCTATGAACCAACTCCTGTCTTCAGTGTCTTTATCTACACACGGACACTACACCTCACTCTGCCAGTGCCATCAAGCCAGGTGACCAATGTTGGTTCAATGAGGCGTGTAGAAAAGCATGCCAGGAGCAGCACCAGGGTTACCTAAAAATGAGGTGCCAGCCTGGGGAAGCTGCAAAGCAGGGCTACGTGGATACTAAACAGAGGAAGCAGCGTGCTATAGACAGAGCTAAATGATGCCACAACCAACGGATTAGATCAAAATTCTGCACACCTGTCACATCCATTTGTGAATGGTGGTGAACCATTAAACAACTAAAGGGAGGAGGAGGACCGCTGAACATCCCCAGCCTCAAGGATGACGGAGACCAGCAAGCGAGTGGAAAAGACAAGGCTGACGCACGTGCAACCTTGTTCAGCCAGAAGTGTCGAGTGGATGATCCATCTCGGCCTCCTCCAGAGGTCCCAATCATTTCAGAATCCAGTCTTCAGCCAATTTGATTCACTCCACGTGATATCAAGAAACTGCTGAGCGCACTGGATACAGCAAAGGTATGGCCCCCGACTTTATCCCGGCTGTCACGCTGACAACTTGTGCTCCATAATTAGCTGAGCCTCCAGCCAAGCTGTTCCAGTACAGGTACAACACTGGCATATAGCCGACATTGTGGAAAGCTGCATAAGTATGTCCTGTCCACAAAAAGCAGGACAAATTAAGTCCGGCCAATTACCGCCCAAACAGTCAACTCTCAATCATTAGCAAAGTGATGGAAGGTTTTGTCGACAGTGCTATTAAGTGGCACTTACTCACCAATAACCTACTCACCCGTCCTAAATTTGGGTTCCACCAGGACCACTCGGCTCCAGCCCTCATTACAGCCTTGGTCTATACATGGAAAAGGAGCTGAATTTCAAAGGTGAGGTGACAGTGACTGCCCTTGACATCAAGGCAGCATTTGACCGAGTCTGGCATCAAGGAGACCTAGTAAAAATGAATTCAATGGGAATCAGGAGGAAAACCTCCACTGACTGGAGTCATACCTAGCACGAAGGAAGATGGTAGTTGTTGATGGAGGCGAATCACCTCAGTCCTAGGACATCGCTGCAGGAGTTCCTCAGGGCAGTGTTCTACGCCCAAACATCTTTAGCTGATTCATCAATGACCTTCCCTCTATCATAAGTTCAGGAGATGGGTAGTTTGCTGATGTTTGCACAGTGTTCAGTTCCATTTGCAATTCCTCAGATAATGAAGCAGTCTATGTCCGCATGCAGCAAGACCTGGACGACCTTGAGGCTTGCCTGATAAGTGGCATGGAGCATTCGCACCACACAAGTCCCAGGCGATGACTATCTCCAGCAAAAGAGCATCTAGGCATATCTCCAGCAAAAGAGCATCTAGGCATCGCCCCTTCACATTCAACGGCATTACCATCGCCTAATCGCCAAACATCAACATCCTGGGAGTCACCATTGTCCAGAAATTTAACTGGACCAGTCACATAAATACAATGGCTGCAAGAGCAGGTGAGCGACTGGGCACTCTGCAGCCAATTTCTCACCTGCTGACTCCACAAAGCCTTTACACCATTTACAAAGCACAAGTCAGCAGTGTGATGGAATACCCTCCAATTGCCTGGATGAGTGCAGCTCCAACAAAGCTCAAGAAACAAAGTAACATATAAGATAGGAGTAGGCCATTCACCACCTCGAGCCTGCTCCGCCATTCAATGCGATCATGAATGAGCATTCAAATTCAGTACTCTGTCCCTGCTTTCTCCCCATATCCCTTGATCCTTAAGAAACATATCTAACTCCTTCTGGAATATCTTTAATGAATTGGCCTCAACTGTCTGAGTGAAGAAATCCCTCCTCATCTCAGTCCTAAATGGCTTACCCCTTATTCTTAGACTGTGACCCCTGGTTCTGGATTTCCCCGCCATCGGGAACATCCTCCCTGCATCTAGTCTGTCTAGTCCTGTTAGAATTTTATAAGTTTCAATGAGATCCCCTCTCATTCTTCTATACTCTAGCGAATTTAAGCTTAATCAACCCAATCTCTCTTCATACGTCATTCCTGCCATCCCAGGCATCAGTCTGGTGAATCTTCGCTGCACTCCCTCCATGGCAAATGCATTCTTCCTCAGATAAGGCGACCAAAACTGCACACAATACTCAAGGTGTAGTCTCACCAAGGCCCTGTACAACTGCAGCAAGACATCATTGCTCCTTTACTCGAATCCTCTCGCTATGAAGGCCAACATACCATTTGTGTTCGTAACCGCCTGCTGCACCTGCATGCTTACCTTCAGTGACTCGTGCGCAAGGACACCCAGGTCTCGTTGCACTTCCCCTTTTCCCAATCTATTGCCGTTCAGATAATAATCTTCCTTCCTGTTTTTGCCACCAAAGCGGAGAACCTCACATTTATCCACATTAAACTGCATCTGCCATGCATATGTCCAATCACCCAACCTGTCAAAATTATACTCGACACCATCCAGGAGGAAGCAGCTCACTTGTTCGGCAGCCCATCCATCACCTTAAATAATCTCTCCCTCTACCACAGGCTCACTGTGTACCATCTGCATGATGCACTGCAGCAACTCGCCAAGGATTCTTCGACATCAGCTCCAAAACCCGTGACATTATCATCTGGAAGTACAAGGGCAGCAGGCACAAGGGAACAATATCAACTCCAAGTTCTCCTCCAAATCACACATCATCCTGACTTGGAAATATATCACCGTTCTTTCATTGTCTTTGGGTAAAAATCCTGGCACTCCCTCCTTAACAGTAAAATGAGAGTACTTTCATCACGCGGATTCAGCGGTTCAAGAATGCTGCTCACCACCACCTTCACTAAGGAAATTTTAAATAGGAAATAAATGCAGACCTTGTCAGTGATGCCCACATCCCAGGAACTAATAATAAGCAAAAAGGTACATCTGACCTGGCACCAGATCATTTCCCTCAAGCTCATGGGTGATACGCTTTCTGTCCAATTAAAACAAAAATGATTGGGCCATAACTTGCTGCCACTATGAGTGCATATGAAGTGCACACATGCTCGTAGGGGCCATGCAAGCTCTGCGCTAAAACCCAGAACTTGCCATCTGTCAAGAATCATCTTGACAGATCGTACACATTCCCAGGAGATGGACCTCTGCGTGTCGAGAGTTGCCTTATTTGCCCAACTTTTGCTCAGCAAATGACTGTGCAATTCAAATGCCTGGTAAAAGCAGGCATAAGGTCTGCTTTTACCAGTGTAAGAGTTTTAACATTTTTCCCATTCATTTAAACATTAAAACGCATGTACAGTAAGGTAAGTTTATTTATAGAAATTTAAAATATGTAAATCTATTTTTCAAATAAATTTGTGTTTTAAATATTTAATTATATTGCATTTTAATTCATGTTATACATGTATTTTTTATTTGTTTGCTATGTTAAATCTATTCTCATATCCGCCCCATTCATGCTTATGGCGGTTCCGTACAAACGGAACCTCCATATGTGTGAATGGGGACCCTCCTTCTTTATTTGGTTGGGCTGGCCCACATGATCCCAGGGGTGCTTGGGAACCACATGCACCCCTGGGATACTTGGGCCTCTAAGCTTATGCATAGAGGCCCAGGAGTGCAAGAGTCCGAACCTCCGGAAGCATCAGGTAAATTCGTAGATATTTTGCTAGTTGGAGCCATCCGTCCGTGGGAACCCTTGACCAAAAATTCATCCTCATCATTTTTATCCAAAAATATTATGAATCCGAGTGAGCCATGACAATGTGCAAAACAAGCTCAAAAGTCTGGACATTCCAAGTTAAGCTCAGCTGTTGTAACTCTTTATGCTTCTAAGGAAACCTACTTCAGGAACAACCTTATCTTTGACAACAAAAGCTCTGGAACGATACTTTAAGGAGACTGTAAATAAATGTGAATGCTACAAATAGTGGACCTTAAATACACATATACAGATTTAAATTTTTCATAATAACGCAGTGATGTAATAAAATTCACTTTGCACTTGGTTTGAGCATAAAGCAAGGCTTTAATCAACTTGTTTCAGAACTTGGAAGTCTAGTTGTACTTCACTAGTTCCTTGTCTTACAAAATTTCCTTGGTAAGCTGGGCCCACGCCCGAGTATTTATACTCCTTGGATGGCGCCACCAGCTGGCCGTCCAGCATTATTTCATGAGTAGTTTCTTGATAAATGATGAGATTTATAACATTCTTCCTGCCTAATAGATTTGGAAGTCCAACGACTCCTCTTAATGGATTAGGTGGACCACGAATAGCCGCAGTCTTTTAGATTTTTGTTTATGGCTAGAAGGCACGTCTCCCCAGACGGTGTCTTGGTCCCTGGGCTGCTTGATCTGTACCGGTGGATCGACCGGGCCCGTGTTGCTCTGATTGACCCGAGGGAGGCTGGAGAGATCGTGACTCTGGGTACGGGTCCCCACAGGCGCAGATCTGGCTTTATCCTGTTGGGTAGCTGGGGATTGACTGGCATCCTGGCCTCGAGTGGCCATCCTCCGGGGAGCGCTCAGCTCCCTGAGTGGATCTGGTGGGGCAGCTGGCAGATCTTTCAATGTCCCAGGTAGGGCGTCATCTTTGGGGGAGCGCAGAGTGTCGGCATCATCCCGGGGGTCCCACTATTGTTGCATCTGTGGAACTGACTGGACAGGGAGCCAGGTCTCAGAGTGAAATGGTGGACTCCCGGCCATCAGGGTACCTCACTTACACATACGTGGGGTTGACGTCCATGTGTTCTACCTCGTCGATGAGAGGATCAATTTTAGATGATCGGATGAATCTTCAGAGCAGCACGGGGCCGGGAGCTGCCAACCATGATGGTAGAGATGTCGCATGGGTGGAGTGACGCTGGAAGCTGAAGAATCGCTCGTGAGATGTGACCTTGGTAGACATAGAAAGGAGAAAACTGATGGAATGCAACACGTCAGGAAGCATAGTTTCCCACTGCTGGTCTGGTAGGCTGCATGACCTCAGCGCAAGATGAAAAGCATACCAAATGATAGTGTTGTATCTCTCAATCTGTCCGTTACTGATGGGATGTTACGGTGTCATTTTACTTGTGGTGATTCCACGTTGGGAGAGATAACTTTTGAGTTCGCTTGACATGAAGGAGGGACCCCGATCAGAGTGGATGAAATTGGCCGTACCACAAAGGTAAAAGACTTGATCAAGGCCTTTGATCACTGTGGAAGTAAGCATATTGGGACAGGGGAAAGCAAAGGGAAAGCATAAATATTCGTCCACCATAGTCGGTAAGTAGGTGTTTCGCGTTGAGGAAGGCAATTGCCCTTAAAATCAATGCTGAGTCGCTGCATAGGCTGCATAGCGTGTATGAGCGAGCATTCCGATGTGTGGAGGAATTGCGGTTTTAATTCCGCACAAATTCTACAGGAGGAGCACATTCTTTTCACATCTTCTGTAGAAAATGGGTGATTGTTAGATTGCACAAAGTGCAACATACGGGTAATGCCAGGATGGCATAAGTCAGCATGAAGGTCCGCCAGAGTCAAAGTTGACATAGAAGAGCAGAATGCCCACGTGAGCGTATCCGGGACTACATTCTCTTTGCCAGGTCGATAATGTATGGTGCATCCAAAGGCGGCCAATTCCATCCACCAGATTTGTATTTTGTTATTCTTGATCTTAGTGAGTTTCCGGTTATCCAGCATAAAGGCCACAGAGCGCTGATTGGTTATAAGTGTGGAATGGTGACGATCGAGAAAATGACATCATTTACGTACCACTTCGATGATGGCCGTAGCTTCCTTCTCAACAGGAGCCTAATGGAGCTCGCTACCCTGCAAAGTTCTGGACAGAAATGCAACGGGTCGACCACCTTGGTTCAAGGTAGCAGTGATCGCCACATCCGATGCATCGCACTTGACCATGAAAGGATGATTTTCATCAATGGAATGAAGCATGGCTTTTTCCAGTTGTCGCTTGAGGAGGTTGAAAGCTGAAATAGCTGTTCCCTCCAATGGAAATGACTTTGCGTGAAGCAGGGGCTAGATCTTGTCAGAGAAGTAGGGTATCCATTTCACATAATAGGCAAACATGCCGAGGGCCCGATGAAGAGAGCCGAGATTCATAGGGGGAGGGAGCTCGTTAAGTGGACAAAGTCGCCCCGGATCCGGTTTGATGACACCGTTGCCCACCCAGTAGCCAAGGATGTTGACTGATAGTACTGACTTCACAGATTTGGACTCATTTAAGGTTAAGTTGCGACGACGGAGAACGTCAAAAAATTTCTCAGTTTGGCATCATGCTCCTTCTGGTCATGACCAGCAATGGTGATATTATCCAGATATGGAAAAGTGTCTGTTAAGTTCTCTTGTTTGACTAGGCTATCCATTGCCCGTTGAAAGATGGCCACCACATTGGTGACCCCAAATGGAAAGCAATAAAACTGGTAAAGCCAACCATTGGCCTCAAAGGCCGTATACTTTTTGTCAGAGTCCTTTAACAGTACTTGGTGATATGCGCTCTTTAAAGCAAAAGTTGAAAATACCTTGTAGTTGGCAAGGTTATTGATCATGTCATCGATGTGTGGTAGTGGGTAGGCATCCAGGTCAGTATACTGGTTAATAGTTTGTGAGTAATCGATGCAAAGCCATTTCTTGTGTGGCTTCAGAGGATTTTTAACAACGACGACTTGAGCTCACCAGGAAGATGAACATGGCTCAATGATAGCATCAGCTAGAAGGCGAGAGATCTCTGCCTCGATAAAGGATCGATCATCTTGGCTGAAACGTCGTGATTTAGTGACTATGGACTTACATCGGGGGGAAAGATTGGCAAACAAGGAGGGCTTGTCGAGTGAAGCCACTGAACGTGCACAAAACGGTACTTTCGAAAAAGTAAGCTCTGGCTTTGACCCTCCAAACTCGAAAGTGAGTCTTTTGTGTTGTTTCTGGAAATCCTGTCCCAGGATCACATCACTGCATAGGTTCTTGAGCACCCCGAGCTGGGTGGAGAAATAAGTGTGGCCATTGAGAATAAGGTCAACAGGACAAAAGCCAGAAGGATTGGTGGTCAGTGTTGTCAGAGCCATTGCAATTTCCCTGTCCGAGGGGTAAATACGCAGATTTAACTTACTGACAGCTCGCTCACTAATGAAGCTGTCAGAGCTGCATGAGTCGATTAGTGCACTCAAAATGTGTCCATTTACCGAAACCTTCGTGGCTGCATGGGACAGACTTTGGGGAAAAACAGCTGTGATGGGAGATGGGGCAGTTGTACCCTTGACAGCTGTAACCTTAGTAGTGGTTCTTGGGGGAGGAGCAGTTTTATAGATTGCAGCTGTAACCTTAGTAGTGGCTCTTGGGGGAGGAGCAGTTTTATAGATAGTAGCTGCAAAACTAACAGGAGCTCTCGACCGGTATAACTTAGAAAGGTGGCCTTTCTTACTAACAGCGGCTCTTGACTGGCATACTTTAGAAAAGTGACCTTTCTTGCTGCAATGATTGCAGGTTGCGTTACGAGCAGGACAGAATTTCCTATAATGGAATGCACCTCCACAGAAGAAACACTTCCTTCCAGATTGCCAAGATGCAGCTAGGGCGGAGTCGTTATCAGTGAAGGCTTCTAGGGTAGGGTTGTCATCCGCTAAGTTAGAGTCATCATCGATGCGGGCTTCCGCCCGAGACCTATCAAAGGAGTCATTAAAAGTGAAAGCAGAGCCCGTGCACGATGTAAAAAATAGGTATCTGCTTTCCTCTTTGCTAAGTCCAGGAAACACGCCTGGTCATAGGCAGCCTGTAACTCGAGGGTTTTTTCTCCAACAGACGCTGGTGTGTGAAGGGAGACGTAATTCCATTAATAAAGGAATCGCGAAATAGCTCCTCCGGGTACTGCTCAGCTATGACAGCTTTAAGGTTACAATCCTTGCTGAGCCTGCAAAGCTATTGAAGGAATTTATCAAGTGATTCCCCGGGTTTTTGCTGAGTTGTGGCCAATAGAGGCTGAGCAAAAATTTCGTTTGTGGCCTTGACATACAGTTGCTGCAATATTAGGATAGCGGAGTCATAGTCTACACAGTCTTCGATATAGTCAAACACATGAGGAGATACATAATTGGCAAGTATCTCTAATTTACCAGAAACATTCTCACCACACACCCTGAGGAAGTTGCTGAAGGTACGATACCAGTGATTCCATACCTTAGCATTTGTAGGTGAATTTGGGTCCAAGTCAACACGGGCGGGTCTGAGTAGTTGTCCATGATGGATTGATTTCTACGCCGGAGTTCCCTTCTGCGGTTGAAGTCATAGCTGGCTGTTCCCGAATTCACTCAGATTGTGGAGTCAATATCAAGGTGATTAAATTGACATAATAAAACTCACTATGCACTTGGTTTGAGCATAAAGCAAGGCTTTAATCAACTTGTTTCAGAACATGGACGTCTAATTGTACTTCACTAGTTCCTTGTCTTACAAAATGTCCCTGTTAAGATGGGCCCACGCCCGAGCATTGATACACCTTGGACGGCGCCACCAGCTGGCCGTCCAGCGTTATTTCATGAGCAGTTTCTTGATAAATGATGAGATTTGTAACACACAGTATGATCCTAATCCAGAATGAGATATTTTTATACAACTTCCACTTCTAAATCTGCAAGGTTAGTAACAAATGAACCCAATATATGACCTGTGACTCGAGCAATAAAAGGCAGTTTATGGCTGGCATTGTTTTCTGAATGATGTTGATACAAATTGTTTAGAACTGTATTACAATTCTTACTGAGACAGACTTACAATGAAGGTCCGTACGATGAGGTGATTCACATTAGGAACTTTGTGCAAGATGCAATTGGGATGTCAAATTGTAGATCAGTGGAGATTGTGCAAAATGGAATTAAGATGACTGATGAGAAGAGTATTAAATAAATTCGTCTCACATTGATTAGTGCATTGACCGGGATTTCAGCAGCAGAACGGGCTATGTAACAATTGGAAAGACTATATTTCCGGTTTTAGTTATGGAAAGCAATGCTGTTGACTACGGACTGTATGTGGATATTGAAGCTCAGCTCAGACGCGCACAGAAGAGATTGTTCACAACGCTATACAGCCTGAGAGAATAGCCAGGAATTTAAATTAAACAACTCTGGAGTTCCGAATTCCTGGACTAGCTCAGCTGGATTACCTGATACAGAAATGAGGAAGGTATGATTAAACTAAGACTTCTTCTCAAAAAGTTTACCGAGACAGCACCGTGGTAATAGTTTAAATTAGGGTAGTGGTAAAGGACGCCATTTTGGAAGGTCAAACTAAGATATCTCCCAGGTGGAGCATATGCATCAGGAATTGAAAGATAGCCAGAGATGCGCCTTTGGGGGCATGCAGCAGATATACTTAGAATCAAAGGAGAAAATGTTCTGACTGCATTGCGAGTGGTAAATTGAAACCCCTGAGAGGTCGTTACTGTGGACGTGAGGTAAAGCAAAGGTAATTGGATGATAGAAAATTTAAAGCTGTCAAATACGGTGAAGAGTTTTATCAGCACGAGGACAAATATTGTCTAATGATTTTCGTCACATCATCATAATTGTCTTTTGCAAAGTGATCTTGGTACCCTTGGGCACAAGGAAATGCTGTTGGAGTAATTCCAACAGTGAGAGACTAAAGTCGCCCTCTGAGTGAGAATGATTCATTTAAATATTTTTCTCAGTGGGTGCAAGGTAGGAGTTTAATTTAACCAGACATAGTGGTCCTATGTAATATTTTTAAACAGTGAGAACCCCTCCCCCCCACCCCAGACGTTTTGAAGGGAGAAAATTACAGTCAGAGGGATATATTGACGAAACAAGTAATCTCTGGGTTTAAGAGCGGTAGCTGGATAGTCAAAGACTGGATCATGAGGTTATTCAGAGAGCAGCCAGCTCACCTCATAGAAGTAATTATTCTTGGAAGTGTTGTGAATCAACCTGGGGTGGAGGAGCAAGTCAATCATATTTTACAGTGGCAGCGGAAGCACGTGTGAGGATATAAGCCACGTTGGGTTGTTGTATCTAGAGGTGGTACAGATAGACAGGCAAATCGAGGATTAGTTGCAATTCATATTCAACCATATTTTCAATTTTTTTCATTAGATGACCAGCTGAGACTTAAAGAAATAGGTAAAATATTTTATTTACATATTATTATACTTGGAGCCACTTGATACGTTTTGAGCAAGAGTTTGATCTTTTGATAGATGCTTTCTGTAGAGCTCTGCATTGAGATCGCACTAGCGACAATGTCATTTCACACTGTGATTCATATTTGTTATTATTAGTGATTAAATATTTTTATTATTGTTTTAGAAATGGAAAAGCACTTGAAAAGTGATGGTGAGTGATAAAATACTAAATAGGTTGGTAAGAACAACACGGGTAGAAAGTAGAATGCGTTCTGCATGTCTTTGGCGGGTAAAAATAGAGCAAAGCATATCAATATAGTAGTGGGACAGCCTACGCCCAATCTGCGCCGGGGTTGGTCTGACTGTTGAATTCATAAGGACATTTTATTTAGCGTTCTTTACTGTGCTGAACTACATAATACGGGTTTTAGAACTGGTTCTTGAACATTAAAATTAAGACTGGAGGTTGTGATTGTGACTTTTTGTGTGATAGAATTAAATGGGTGATAGCGAATCGGCGGCCCGTTTTACAACTTTCTCGATCTTTATTCCCTTTGACTATCATACAAAATCAAAATTATTCTCGAGCTGTATGCTTAGATGTTGCCTGGACAGTAACTGAGCAAGAAAAGTAACAAATATTGGCTATATTCTTTCCCACGCTGCACGTAAAATATGAAGTTGAGGGGTGAACAAGCTTGAGAATAGAAAGCAAAAAAGAAAAAAGTCCGAAATGCATTTGCTCTGTACTCTATACTTCTGAAAAAACAGTTTAATTTCGATTTTCTGATCTTATAGAAGAGAAGCTGCGTGAATTGAAAGCAGGTAACACTTATAATAAGGAATTATATAATTACACTAATTTATTAGCTTGCATTAGCTTATTTAACATGCACAGCCCAAGTTGATCAAAAGGGTGTCAATTATTTTAAATGTGAGCTAATGGCTTTACATTTTCTCAGTATATGTGCTATGAGACGTGCAAACCATTTACATGGCTTAAAATATTACTTAAATGCTAATAATTGTGAGTTGGTGCCTAACTCGAATACAACGAAATCTCCTCGATATTTTTGGCCAGCTATTGATCCCTCACCGGAAAGAATCTTGGGCTGTAAAATTGACCACGAACCCAAGTTGCATAGTTTTATATACTACATTACTGCAATTGTCCTTGGTTTGAGGCTCTCTTAGAATTTCAGGCGCAGCCGAAAACAAACATATTTCTGGTGTTTTAATGCAATTTGTAGCGCTTTTCCTTTTATCTTCACTGCACTGTATTTTCTGTTCATTTTAATGGTTTAACTCTGAGTCACCTTAAAAATTAAAATGCTTCCTCGAATGTGGGTTCTTAAAAAAGTGTATGATTTATGGGTCAAAATGTTGATACTTTAATAAACGGCCATATGCGGGTAGATCTTGACTTTGTGCAATACTGTACCACAGCCTGTTTTACATATATGTATATAGACTTGCATTTATGTAGCGCTTTCCATGACCACCGGACGTCTCAAAGCACTTTACAGCCAATCAAGCATTTTTGAAGTGGAGTCACTGTTGTAACCTGGTAACGACCAGATAATCTGTTTGTGATAGGTTGATTGAGGGACAAATATTGACCAGAACATGGGGATAACTCGCCCGCTCTTCTTTGAAATAGTGCCATGGGATGAGTTACACCCACCCGAGAGAGCAGACGGTGCCTCAGTTTAACATCTCATCCGAAAGCCAGCACCTCTGACAGTGCAGCACTCCCTCAGCACTTGACTGGAGTGTCAGCTTAGCTTTATGTGCTATTCCTGGAGTAGGAACTTGAACCCACAACCTCCTGACTCAGAGGTGAACTGAGCCACAGCTGACACTACATACCTTTTTATTTCCATTTGGTTCAATGGAAGTAAGAATCAGGAGAGACGAAAAACGAGCACTGCACTTAATATTCAATAAAGTCAAGGCGCTAGAAATTGTAGTCGGAGGTGTACCTCCGGAGTATGCCTCTGATACGTTAAAGAATTACGAAACAACCTGCTGGCGCCCAGGCTGCAAAAATTTGTGGTCTCAGGCTTCGAGGCGGGGGGCAGCATAATGGGATGCAAGCAGTGCAGAAGCTACTTGGGATCACGTACACCTGGTCATAGAGTCATAGAGTCACAAAGGCACAGAAACTTAGAAACATAGAAAATAGGAGCAGGAGTGGGCCACTCGGACCTCGAGCCTGCTCCAACATTCAATGCGGTCATGGCTGTTCATTCAAGTTCAGTACCCTGTCCCTGCTTTCTCCCCATATCCCTTTATCCCCTTAGCCTTAGGAAATATATCTAACTCCTTCTTGAATATATTTAATGAATTGGTCTCAACTATCATCTGTGGTAGAGAATTCCACAGGTTCATCACTCTCTGGGTGAAGAAATTCCTCCTCATCTCAGACCTAAATGGCTTATCCCTTATCCTTAGACTGTGACCCCTGGTTCTGGACTCCCCCGCCATGTGGAACAGCCTTCCTGCATCTAGTCTGTCTAGTCCTGTTAGAATTTTATAAGTTTCAACGAGATCCCCTCTCATTCTTCTAAACTCTAGCGAACATAAGCCTAAGCGACCCAATCTCTGTTCATATGTCATTCCTGCCATCCCAGGTATCAGTCTGGTAAATCTTCGCTGCACTTGCTCCATGGTAAGAACATCCTTCCTCAGTTAAGGCGACCAAAACTGCACACGATATTCAAGGTGTGGTCTCACCCAGGCCCTCTACAACTGCAGCAAGACATCCTTGCCCCTGTACTCGAATCCTCTCGCTTACCATTTGCCTTCTTAACCATCTGCTGCACCTGCATGTTTACCTTCAGCGACTGGTGTGCAAGGGCACCCAGGTCTCGTTGCACTTCCCGTTTTCCAAGATTATTGCCGTTCAGATAATAATCTGCCTTCCTGTTTTTGCCACCAAATTGATTAACCTCGCATTTATCCATATTATACTGCATCTGCCATGCATCTGCCCAATCGCCCAACCTGTCCAAATTGTACTGGAGTTTCTCTGCATCCTCCTCACAGCACACACGCACACCAAGCTTTGTGTCATCTGCAAACTTGTAGATATTACATCTAGTTCCCTCATCTAGATCATTAATATATATTGTGAATAACTGGGGTCCTGGCACTGACCCCTGCGGTACTCCACTTGTCACTGCTTTCCACTCGGAAAGAGATCTGTTTATTCCAACTCTTAGCTTCCTGTCTGCCAACCAGTTTTCTATCCAAGTCACTACTTTACCCCCAATCCCGTGTTCTTTAAATTTACACGCTAGTCTCTTATGCAGGACCTTATCGAAAGCCTTCTGAAAATCCAAATACACCACATCCACTGGTTCTACCTTATCTATTTTACCAGTTACATCCTCAAAAAATTCCAGTAGATTAGTCAAGCATGATTTACCTTTTGTAAATCCATGTTGTCTTTGTCCAATCCTGTCAGTGAAGGAGGAGATTCGGCCCATCGAGTCTGTGCCAGCAAGACTGTTGCGCAATCGTGTCAGTCCCATTCCCCAGCTCCATCCCCGTAGCCCTGCAAGCTTGTTTCCTTCAAGTGACTATCCAGTCTCCCCTTGAAAACATTGAGTGTCTCCGTTTCTGCCAGTTCCATCAGCAGTGAGTTCCAGGTCCTCACCACTCTCTGCAAAAGAAAGTTTTTCCTCACATCCCCCTGTATCTCTTTCCCAAAACCTTAAATCTGTGTCCCCTAGTCCTTATACTATCAACTAGTGGAAACAGCCTTTCCGTCTAGCCGATCCAAACCGTCATAATATTGTACCCATCTAGCAAATCACCCCTCAACCTCTTTTGCTCTAATGAAAACAAATCCAGCTTCTCCAACATGTCCTTGTAGCTTAGATCCCGCATACTCGGGACCATTCTGGTAAATCTCCTCTGCACCTTCTCAAGGGCCTTCACAGCCTTCCTAAATTTTGCTGACCAGAACTGGATGCAATACTCCAGTTGTGGCCTAACCAGTGCTTTATTAAGGTTCAGCATAACTTCTCTACTTTTGTACTCAATACCTCTATTTATGAAGCCCAAGATCCCATATGCTTTGCTAACCACTCTCCCAATAAGTCCTGCCACATTCAGGGACCTATGCACATTAACTCCCAGGTCTCTCTGCCCCTGCACACCATTTAAAACGGTGCCATTAAGTGTATATTGCCTCTCCCTGTTCCTTGTCGAAAATGCATCACCTCACACTTCTCTGTATTCAATTCCATCTGCCTCTTGTCTGTCCATTCTGCTAGCCTTTCTATGTTCTGTTGCAGTCGATTGATATCATCCTCACTGTTTGCCACACCACCATATTTGGTGTCATCGCAATTTTAGA
Source organism: Somniosus microcephalus (assembly GCF_052327205.1). Lineage (NCBI taxonomy): Eukaryota > Metazoa > Chordata > Chondrichthyes > Squaliformes > Somniosidae > Somniosus > Somniosus microcephalus. The sequence goes on from NW_028225179.1 coordinate 129,246,237, forward strand.
AATTCTACACTGTATTCCACTATCCAGGTCATTTATATATATCAAAAAACCAGTGGCCCCAGGACTGGATCCAAAGGCCTTCAATCACAAAGCAGAATTAAAATGTAATCATTTCTGAAGTGACTCCCCTAATGAGATGCAATGGAAGCCAGAAATCTGATCTAATTACAAGTTAATGAATTGAAATTTTATTTGTAATTACCTTCATTCCACCAACCTCACTGAAAATTAAATTTTTGGTAATTATTTTAGACTTCATTAAAATCTGTAAACTGGGACCATATTTGCACAAACTCATTTTATATAGCGCCGGATATTCCGATGCCTACGAGTGTGTATGCACTGTGTACACACATATAGGGACATCAGAAATGCTGGTTTCAGGCATGCACAGTGCATGCGCTGAAAATAGGCATTTCCGATCTGTCAAGAATGCTCTTGACAGATCGGACGCCTGCCCTAGAGAAGGGCCTCTGTAGATGGATAGTTCCGCTTTCTGGAGCACCTCCACCCAGAGGTAACCCTTAGAAATCTTATGTGGAAGGCCTGCTTTTACCAGCATAAGATTTGAAATGAGGAAAAATAAACATTTTTTTCCAATCTTTTATCATTTAAAAATACTTTCAAAAAGGTAAGTTTATTTTTAGTCCCATAAAAAACTTTAATTCTTGTTTTCAAAAAATAAAATTTTTCTTCTTTAACATATTTAATTTATTGTAATTTTAACAATTTAAAAAATGTGATGCATTTTAAAATTTATTTAATGTTTTAATGTGTTTTGGGGGTAATCTCCATTCATATGTTTGACTGGTCTAGCTGTCAAGTGTATGACAGGAGATTCCCTTCTTTGATTGGCTCCCCTTGGCCCACGTGACTCCAGCGACGCTTGTGAACCACATACGCCTCTGGGATGCATGAGTCCTGTGCACTTGGAGTTGGAGAGGCCCAGGATCGGAACTATACGCTCCTCGGGAGCCCTCAGGTAAGTGCGTAGACTTTTTCCAGATCGGAGGCCTCCACACGCGGGAAGCCTCCGATCGGAAAATACGGTCATAGTGTATGTGCATAATTTACGAAATGAAAATGTTTCATTAATGGCTTAGATGCCAACCATAACAATTACGTGCGCAATTGCTGGCCAGTTGGTAGGAAAGTAGCCCAACCCTGCACCAGCAATTCGTGAGGATGACCTGTCAATGCATACATTGACAGGCTGCAAGTACCGAATTTCGCGCATGTGCATGCAGAAGTTCCCAACTTGTGGTGGATTTCAAAGAGAATACTACAGCGTACATTGAGGGTACATCGTCATGCACACTGCAATTTTAGGACCAATACCTATCCCATGGTGTGAATATGGAAGTTCCACTAATTTACGACCACTTTTACTTTCAGGCGTATTCTAATGAATTTTTCCGAAATTTTAAGGTAGCTTGAGATTGGCAGAATGGGCATGGGAGTGGGCGCATTTTCGTGTCCAACCTCCGGGCTTCACCCACGTAGTAACTTCCTGACCCCTGAGTTTAATTCCACGAGATTTAGAGCCTTAAATCTACTGCAAATTACTGATCGACTCCCGTTCCTAACTGCACTGGCTTAATAAACCCAGCCTTGTGCAGATTTGCCTTGATCTCTTTTTCATTGTATGCAACCATCGTTGTGTTTTGTACTACTAAAATGTTGAAGGCATGAGTGTATGAACTGCCACTTCCTTCAGTCCTATGTAATCAATGAATCTGCATATTCAAGACAGTCGCCGAAAGCAGACAATGATCCCTGTGTTTTATGTAATGTTTTCACTTGTAAATGGTCATGAGTAAGAAAGGAAATTATAAATTATTGTTTTCATTGTACCAGCTAAATGGTTTGCATTCTCACTGCATTGTCTGACATTTAGAAAAGGCCTTAATCTAATTAAAGTAACTGCATCAGAACTTCTTTTAAAATAATAGATACTGTACTGGCCGCGCTAGACGTGCTCCTATCTAGCTATCCAGCAAGTTAAACACTCATTCAAAATAATTCTTCCTGAAGCGGTTGCTGTTTTGAAGCTTTTACTTGAACAAACTTGTGAAACTGTAAACAAAGACAAAGTATGTTTTGTACATAAACTGAGTACTGCACATTCGATATTACACAAGATATAAACATATTTACAGCAGTAGAATAGACTAATTGTATAACTAACTAACATTTGAACTAACTTCTGTAACTATTAAATATTAGTCTTTTATAAACATAGTATTATCAAAATATTACACTGACAACATTGCTATTATGCTAAGAACTAAAGATACTCACAGATATTGCGTTTGGCCTAACATATGAAGTCAGATTACATTGGATTGTAATGGAACCTCTCATAGCAAATTCTCCATTACTCAAGTCAGGTTCTTCCTGGCAAAACTGCTTCCTGGAGTCAACAGGAAGAAAGGAACAAAGGTCAAATGACCTCACATAGGAAGAAAGGAACAGATGACCTTTCCAGCATACAAACTGCTAACACAATAACCGCCACCAGAGGGTGCTATCTGCACACATAAAATGTTCAGAATGTCACATAATGTCCATCGGTCCAGAACACTCCCCGTCTGGGGTCAATAACGACCCCACATAGTCCGAACTCTACTTGTCACTGGAGTCCTCTGGCGACAAAAGAAGAACCATCTCGAAGACGGTCCATCGGTGTCGATGATAGGATGCAGCTTCATTAGACTGCTGTGAGGGGGTAGGTTGCGTTCTGCTATGCACAGTTCCAATCTGGGTATGGTGAGGTCTGGCCGGGGCGCCAACTTGCCTCTATCAAAAACGAAGCCGATTTTGCTTTGTCCTTCTTGAGTGGTGACCTTCAGATAAGCCACACTTGCAATGGCCTTAGCGGATGCGTCTGCAAAGACGCAAAGCTCTTTGAATTGGGCATTTAAGGGAGAGAAAGACGAATAGCAGCGAGGTATTCGGATCTCCTGTAAGTCTTGGAGTGAGTTTCTCCATCTGTCCCACTCTGCTTCCATCTATTCAGGGAGAGGTGACTCCCACTCTTCAGCGCATATGGAGAGTTCCCTGAGGAGCAGCCTGCCTTGTATGGTGACAGGGGCTAAGAAGCCGAGAGGGTCATATAGGCTGTTGACTGTAGAGAGCACTCCTCTACGTGTGAAGGGTTTCTTGGTGTCTAGGACTTGGAACGTGAACGTGTCGGTTGCTATGTTCCATGACACCCCTAGGCTACGCTGTAGGGGGAGGTCATCAGTGAAGAGGTCTAGGACTTTGACGTCCTTAGCACGATCTTCAGGGGGGAATGCCTCCATCACTGCTGGTCTGTTAGAGGCTATCTTATGCAGCCTGAGGTTGGATAGTGCAAGTAGTTCCTGGGCTCGTCCGAGGGTACTGATGGCCTCTGCTTCAGTCGGGAATGACTTCAGTGCGTCGTCGACGTAGAACTCTCGTTCGATGAACCCTCTCACATCACTGCCAAAGTCGTCGTCTTCTTCCTTGGCAGCCCTCCTTAGTCCGTATATGGTGACAGCAGGGGATGGGCTATTCCCAAAGACATGGACACACATTCTGTAGTCCACAATGTCTCTATTAGGGTCATTGTCCCGATACCACAGGAAGCGGAGGAAGTCTCTGTGGTCTTCTCTCACCACGAAGCAATGAAACATGTGCTGGATATCGGCAGTGATGGCAACGGGCTCTTTCCTGAATCTCATGAGCACTCCCAAGAGGCTGTTGTTAAGATCAGGCCCTGTGAGGAGTACGTCGTTGAGAGAGACGCCCTGATATGGTGCACTGGAGTCAAACACCACGCGGATCTGTTCCGGCTTTTTGGGGTGACAGACTCCGAAGGAAGGGAGGTACCAACACTCTTGGCCTTCCTGGAGTGGAGGAACTATCTCTGCATGATCGTTGAAAAGCATTTTCTTGACAAATACTAGGAAGTGTGCTTTCATCTCTGGCTTCTTCTCTAGAGTGCGACGGAGTGAGTTAAGAGGATTATAGGCATAACCGCTGTTGTTCGGCAGCCGTCGTCTGGGGTTCCGAAAGGGTAAGGGTGCAACCCAGCTGTTAGAGCTGTCACGAGAGACCTCATTGTCCATAATCTGGAGGAACCTCATGTTGTCGATCGATGGAGCAAGTTTGTGGTCGTTGGTGGTGCGACAGAAGACTGACTGACCCGGGTTCTCTCCAGTGAGCATCATCTGTGTGCTGTTTGTGGAGATCAGTGCTGGGGTTTTCTGAGGCTGAGCCATATGACTGAACTTCTCTGTCACTCGGATCTGACTACTGCATGGGGTAAGGTAGCTTGTACGACCATTCTCCAAGATGGAAGTCTTGAGTGTGCTCACCTGAGATGGCTTGTGAGCGCCCTTGAGGCTCACATCTCCAACAATGACCCAGCCGAGGTCTAGCCTTTGGGCGAAAGGGGCGTCATGTGGACCGTTGATCTGCTCCCTTATCTTATGTACCCTCAGGATGTCTCTTCCCAACAACAGAAGTATGCTTGCATCTGGGTCAAGAGGTGGGATCTCATCTGCAATGCGTCTCAGATGACGATGATGACGAGCTGCATTCGGAGTGGGAATCTCGGAACGGTTGTCGGGACTTGATTACATTCGATGAGTGTAGGAAGGGGGAGACAAATCTTCCCGCCGACTGACTCAACAACATAACCGTAGGCCCTCCTGCCGGCTGTTTCTGAAAGTCCAGCACACGTCTTCAGCGTGTAAGGCGACGGACTTCCTTTGATCTTGAAGATGTTGAAGAACTCGGATCTTGCTAGAGAACAATTGCTTTGTTCATCTAGTATGGCATACATCTTTTCAGATTCCTGGCGACATCCTGCAGGGTACACATTAACGAGGCATATCTTGGAGCATGCTCTTGTGCTCACTCCTTCTCCACACACCTCGGTGCACCTGGATGTAATCTCTGTCCCAGCAGCTCCCTCTCTCTCCCCGCCGTGCTCTGATGCGGGAGGAGGCGTTTCTGACTTCCAAGGAGCTGGGCCTGGGTGTAGTGCTGAAACGTGCCGATCACTTTCACATTCAGTGCATTTTGCATCCACCTTGCAGTTCTTGGCGAGATGGCTCGTGGACGACCAGCACCTGAAACATATAGAGTTCTCTTTAAGATATTGTTTCCGATCTTCCAGGGACATCTCCCTGAAGCCTCTGCACTTCTTTAAAGGATGGGGCTTGTTGTGGATAGGGCATTGTTTGCTCATATCCTCAGGTTTCTTCTGAATCTTTATGTGCTCAGTTGAGGACACTTGCATTCTGTGGACAGATATTGGTGTCTTTCCATGTCTGTCGAACTTGTCTCTTCTGGCAAGTGCTGGGTGGGAGGAGAAGAAGTTGAAGCTGGGGTCGTTCCTGGCTTTGGCTTCTTTACGGATTAATTTAACGAACGCCGAGAATGGTGGGAACGCCACGTTGTGCTTTAGCTTGAACTTTGATCCAAACGTTATCCACTTCTCCTGCAGGTTAAATGGAAGCTTCTCAATGATGGGACTTACCCCTCTGGAAGTGTCTAAGTATGATAGACCGGGTAGGTAGCCGTCCTGCTTTGCGGCTTCGAGTTCCGACAGCAGACCTCCAAGGTCGCGGAGCTTCTGGGGTTCCTTACTCGTCAACCTCGGAAAGTTCGCCAACCTGTCAAAGAGAGCCCTTTCAATAGCTTCGGGCGAGCCGTAGCTTTCTTCCAGCCTCACCCAAGCCTTCTTCAACCCCTCTGGCAGCTGCCCCACATTGGCCGCTTTTATCCTGCAGGCCTGTCCGGCGGACTCTTGGCTGAGCCATTTGATAAGGAGGCCGAGCTCTTCTCCTGCCGACAGGTCTAAGCCCGATATGGCATCGTGGAAGCAGGACTTCCAAGCCCGATAATTCTCTGGCCTGTCATCAAACTTGATTAACCCCGAAGTCACCAGCTGGGTGCGTGCAAGGTATTTGGCGAGGTCGTAGGTGCTGGGACCTGTGCCAGGGTTGCCTTGGCTGGGGGCTCTGTTGGGGGTCTCAAGGGACCGAGAGGGGATTTGCCTCTGACTTTCTCTATTCGGCGTCCTATTCCTTTGCACCGTGTCTTCCGTTCTGCTGGCGGAGACTCTGCGGCTTGAGGCATGCCGTCTGCTTTGACCTTGGTTGGCAACTTGTGGCATGTTATACGAAGTGTTTGCCTCTGTAGAGATGTGTGGGCTTCCATCCCTATCTCCTGTAAACTGTATGTCGGCATGGTCGCTCACGTAATCTATGGTGCACTGTCGTGGACTCTGCCACGGAATGGGAATTAAAGGTTTGTAAGCTGTCTCGGGATCAGATCCCTCCAAAGTTGCCTCGAATATTCGTGTCTCGGCTAATGCAGCATCTATCTCTTTTTGTTGCTGCAGAGCCTCTAATGTGGCTTGGAGATGGGCCTGTTCAGCCTGGCGTTCCACTTGGTGTCGGGCCTGTTCTGCTTGGAGCCGGGCCTATTCTGCTTGTAGCCGGGCCTGTTCTGCTTGGGGTTCAGCTTGGAGATGGGCCTGACTTACTTTTATTTCTATTTCACTGTCTGTATGCGCAGCTCTGGCTTGAGCTGCTACTAGTTTAGCCCGTGCTTTGGTGAGGGCTATGCTTACTCTAGAACCACCCGATGACCGTGAGCCAACTTGCGACCTGTAGTAACCGGTGCTTATAGACCGATTGTCACGTTCTACAGTTACGTCTGCCTGTTTACGGTCTTCTGCTTGCTGCAAAGCATTTTCGTTATTATCTTCTGACATGTTGATGTGAGGTAGATTTGCTCTACGAGGTTAAGGCTTACTCTGGGCTCCTCCTGCTCCGCTCTTCGCTGCTAGCCGTATTGCTATCTTTTCACTATACTGGCCGCACTAGACGTGCTCCTATCTAGCTATCCAGCAAGTTAAACACTCATTCAAAATAATTCTTCCTGAAGCGGTTGCTGTTTTGAAGCTTTTACTTGAACAAACTTGTGAAACTGTAAACAAAGACAAAGTATGTTTTGTACATAAACTGAGTACTGCACATTCGATATTACACAAGATATAAACATATTTACAACAGTAGAATAGACTAATTGTATAACTAACTAACATTTGAACTAACTTCTGTAACTATTAAATATTAACCTTTTATAAACATAGTATTATCAAAATATTACTCTGACAACATTGCTATTATGCTAAGAACTAAAGATACTCACAGATATTGCGTTTGGCCTAACATATGAAGTCAGATTACACTGGATTGTAATGGAACCTCTCATAGCAAATTCTCCATTATTCAAGTCAGGTTCTTCCTGGCAAAACTGCTTCCTGGGGTCAACAGGAAGAAAGGTAAGAAGGTCAAATGACCTCTCACAGGAAGAAAGGAGCAAAGGTCAAATGACCTCACACAGGAAGAAAGGAACAGATGACCTTTCCAGCATACAAACTGTTAACACAATAACCACCACCAGACGGTGCTATCTGCACACATAAAATGTTCAGAATGTCACATAATGTCCATCGGTCCAGAACAGATACAGCATTAAATGTTTGACTGTCAATGCCACTACAGTGAGATCTAGGTTGTCTTTTCTCTTAACACCATCGGAAATATTCTATATATTATTTTCTTAGAACATCAGACGTTAGAATCAATTCGAAAAGATCTTGGTAAGAATATTAACTTAGCTACTTAGTTTAAGCCTCCAATTTAAATATTCAGTATTCTTTTGCATCACAGTTATAAGCTTCTTTTTTTCTATTTCCTGATGCAACAGACAAAAAATTAATGCAATGGACAAAGTGCACCCAGCTCTGCTTTCGCAGGCTGAGCTTACTTGTCCTCCGTTGGAATATTTTCACTGTATGATGTACTAGCTGCTGGTTTCTGCTGGTTCCCATTCTGCTCTGGATTCTGCTCACTTGATGCTGATTGATCTTTGCTTTTGTGCTGTTCCACTAATTGCCATGTTGGCAAAATCTGTTCTGTTCCAGTCGTTTTCTCCAGAACCCCTCGGTCTCTTTGCTAGACTGCTCCTCAGCCCTTGTGCCTCGGACTATATTGTTTAGCCAGACTGATTCCTTAGATTTTCCTTTTATGCTCCCCTTAATTCCATCAACTTTTACTGATCTTGCTCCTCTGGTTTCAATCTTACTGCGCCTATATTAGTATCTCAGATCCACTGGTGCGCTATGATAAAACCTGAGGCCACTATGTATCTTTACTCGGCAACTCTGCTGACTTATTGTTCACATTCCACTCCTCCTGGTCCTTCACCAGAAAACCACCAGAAGTGGGCTTTCATTCACCTCACCTCAAACAGCTTGGGGATCCAATCCCAATCCAAACCTCTCACGGAACCTGGATACTGGCCATGGATACTGCACCTGACTGCATGCTGCATAAATTGAAATGCCTCACAGCACATGGCCTCAGGCTTTAAATTTGGACTCTTTAATAGCGTGTGTTCCCTGCTCTCTTTACGGAAATGGCCTGTTTTTCTAACCTCTTATTATGCCTCGGTAACTAGAATTCATTCTATGTGTATTGGCTTGTCTGTTATTCCAAACACGGAGCCATTATTCTATCTCCGTGTCTTTCTTCCTTTAGCCTCTCTCTGGTCATTCTGTATCTCCTCCGTTTCCTATCACACAGTCAAACCATGCTTCATTTCTTTCCTTTTAAGTAATTGTCCCATCCAATCACTAATTCTCTGCTTTCCTGTTTTCTTACAAGTTGTTCTCTAACGGACCCATTGAAGCACCCATCATAGAGTTCTTATGAGCTGCAGTGTTAAGTAAACTATCCACCTCTCAAATCAATCTTCTCTCCTTGCATGCTTACCGAGTGTAACTTTAACAACCTACTTCCCTTCTAGCTCTATACACCTACCACTGCCCCTATGATTCAACAGTCACTGTCGCTCTCCGCATTTGCCTTCAGAATGTATTTTCTTGAAAAGGCTCTTGAAATCAGTTACCTGATTATCGATGATTGCATTGAAATTTTGAATTTGAAATTTTGGATAGGCATTGCCTGGGCCTATAAATTCTTCTCTGGTGGTGGTGCAAAATGGGCGGTTTCGGATCGGCCACCCGTTATACGCAGCGCCTGATATTCAGTTTCATCGCGATCAATGGAACTGTATATCAGGTGCTGCATGTAATGGGCGGCCGCTCCAAAACCGCTCGTTTTGCACCACCGCCCGAGATGAATTTCTTGTCCAACTTGTCTCTTACAGAAATATACCCAGCTGGTTATACTTTACATCACCTCCCCCCATTGGAGTCATTAGAAAACAAAATAGGGCATGGTGTGCAATGAGCCACCCATATTAGCCTATTGCCATATGCTAAAATTATCCCATTCTCTAACTTTGTGGATGTCAAGACGGGGCTACGCTCAACATTCGTTACCACAATGCCATATTGACTCTCATGCCGTCAAGAGAAGTCCCCTTTTTGAAGGGGAACCAGTGACTTACGCCAGCTGAAAAGTTATCCTGACTTTGATCCTAAAAACCTCTGACATCAGAGCAGCTGTTGCAATATTTCAAACTAACTATTGACAATTGACAGTAATCTATTTCTCGAAATTTTGTACAACCGTCGAAAACCTAGACAGAGAACAGTTGACAAAGAGGGCTTGCACCAGCGGCAACTTAGTCAAAGAATGGCATGGTAATATTTGCGAGCTTGTTTTAGTATTTTTCAGTGAGGGTATGTTCATTTCCACGCTGATTAACTTTAGTTATGTTCTGTAGTATAGCGTTACTGCGTTCCAGCATGTCGAGGTTTTCAAAATAAGAATTACAAAAAGGTTATTTCTGTCTCGCAGCATCAGCAAAATCTAAAAAAATAATGGACTTGATGAGAAAATGCATACATGCACTCAGTTGTTTAAAGCATGAAAAATTTAAGGGTCCACATTAAAGCAGTGTTTATTTAATATCTAATTTAGTGACCAGTGACGTCACCATGTACGAATATCAATTAGTTGTAAATAAATGCTGCCATTGTCTTATTTTTCCCTCTGTGGCACATGAATTATGATACAAATTTTTCCTACCTAATATAGTCCTTCGAAACATCAGCTAACTGAGCAAAGAGGATAATTGGGTACATTGAAGTTCTAAAAGTTTTAGTGCCACACCAAGTTTATCAGTTTAGTCGGAATAAAGTTCAAGTTATTTATCTTATTAGCAGGAAAAATGATGTTTTTATTGAAAGGACAGTGACAGTATTTATTGCTGCTCCTCTAACCTTTGTCTTTTTCCTCCTGCAAGAACAACTGCTCCGTTTAAAAGATGCAGGTAATGTGGAAGCGCATTTGAGATTATTGGGGCATATTTTGCAGTGGGTTTGACAGCATACTGTGACACCTACATCTGAAAGGATTGTTAACCGTTCTGGTAACACTTCAGAATAAAATACATGTACCTAGTGGCAACATTTAGAAACATTCAAAATATAAAACATGACAATTAATACTTAAAATTATCAATGCTTTCCGCACTCCAATATATGATCAAGAACTGAGCATTCGGCACAGGTCATTTATACTTCTTCCAAATGTATAAAATAAAACCATTTTACTATTTAATTATTTTATATAATACATTTAAATCTGCCCCACAGCTGGTGTGCTACGTGCATGGTGTATAGTAAATCAAAAGGTTCAATGCTGTTGAATCGCCATCCATCATCTTTTCTTACTAATGTACATTTCATAGGATATTAAATGCTAGCCTTAAAAGAATAAAAATCTTAACCTGATTTACATAAAATGCACCGAACACATCCTTAATATAAATAGTCGGGATGTTTGAAGTACAGCACAGGTAATTCTTTTGGCTAGCAAAACTATTTACAACGCTCTACAATGCTCCTTAGAGCAAATAAGAAAGGCAGCATATTTCCCAGTATGAAATAGAAGTAATATAATGTTTAATGCACCTCCCAAGTGGTAGAACTGTTTTAATCTCAAAGGAAGGTTGAACAGCTCAATGATTTATTTCACTTTCGTAAACGATCAACGGACAAGATCTTTCCATTGATCTTAAATTATCTTTTTTAATCTTCAAGTGCAAAACAGATGCCAAATTATTTTTTGCATTTTGGTACATTATTTTAACAATATGCTGGTATATGAAATAAGTACCTGTTTTATTAAAAGTTTTAAATTTTTAAAAAAAGTTTTAAAAGTTTTACAAATTTAAAAAAATGTAATTTCAATGGAAGAGATTGAAAAGAATTTTCTGCGGCCGTGGCCTAGTTCTGAAGGATTTTGCCGGCGTGCCTTCCCTTAAGCATAGGCTGTATGCTGTCGCCTGGACTTTGCGATGTATTATGCTGTGCACAACTCTGCTGCATCGAACAGCAAGTTTACGTTCTGGGCCTTCACAAGGTAAGTTTGTCTGTTGTTGGAGTTTGCCAGCATACTCCATAGCTATGCTGCCGACCGCAATTTGTGTGCCATGTAACTGGAATTCGGGCATTCAGAAAGGTTCGGACTCGACTTTCGGTATCGTTTTCTGAGTTAAATAAAACACCACTAAAGGAGTCGCACGATTATTCTACTAAGAGTAGATACTTCCTATGGCACTTCACAGGTGCGTTATCAAAGCAAATTTGATGACAAGCTACCTAAAGAGATATGAAATGGCCCAGAAATACTGGTCCGGCTTGCATGCCGGCCGCTGAGCTGTGGGCCCACGTGGAATTATGATCCGGGTCCTGGTCCAGCTGCCGGCACACAGTGCTTGCGTATCCCAGGGGCGCAGTTAGTTCGATGCATCCCCTGGGATCACGTGGGCCATGGCCAGCCAATCGGAGCAGGGAACTCCATTCATAAGGCTGACAGGAAGTGCTGTCCAACTTAGAAATACTACGGGCCCTTTCTTCCAAAACATCACTAAATCTTCAAATATATATTTCTTTTAAATCACATTTTTAAAATAACCTATAAATTAAATGAAATAACTGTTTTAAACAATAATTTACATTTTTGAAAAAAATAATTTTATTTTCTAACGGGGCTAAAAATAAACTTACTTTGCTTTAAAGTATTTAAAAATAATAAACCTGTGGAATAAATGTTTTAATTTTAATTAATTCACCTTACGCCTGCTTTTTATATTTCTAAATTCTGCAGGCTTACTCTCCCGGGAAAACCTGTAAAAAAGACGAAAGTTCGATGCGCACGAGCAGCCTCTCCCACGAATGCGTTTGACCTCAGAACCCCTTCGTTCAGAGGAACGGAAGTGCCGGTTTCCCACGCTTGCACAGTGCATGCAGGAAACTGGCACTTCCATCGGGCCTACGGGTGAGTACCCCGTGCGTACTCACCCGTGGAGACCCGAATTTCTGGGCCATTAGAACAGCTGACAAAGCGCTTAGACAATTATGTAATATTAAGGAGCGATTTAAAGGAGGATAGAAAGCCGGAGAAGTTCATTACAGTAATTTCAGATCCCAAGGCATGGGCAGCTGAAGGCCAATGGTTGAGCATTCAAAATCAGGGACGCAAATGTCATGAACCCAGAATAGGAGGAGTGCAGAGATCTGGGAGCGTTGTAAGGCTGGTGGAGATTACAGAGGTATGGAGGGGTGAAGCTATGTACGGATTTGAACAAATGGTTAAGAATTTTGGTTTAGGAGACAGTAGATAATCGAGCGCAGGTGGCATGTGTGTATGCGATTCTCTGTGAGTTAGGATACCGGCAGCAGATTTTTGGATGAGCTCAAGTTGATAGTGTGAAGTGGGAGCCCACCTCGGGGAGAATTGGAATAATCAACAGCATTTGTTGATGCACACGTCCTTGCTATCTTTGACTGTGTCCCACTGAATATACCTTCCAATGGCTGTTACATCCTAGCTTTCACTAGAGTGGTAAAATTCGAAATGCCTTCTTTCATTAACCTTCCTAAACCTAAATCTCGGCATTCATGTAAAATAGCTACATTTGGATTCCACAACGTGGCTGAGTAATACCATGGATGTTTAATATTTTATGAATGCCGGATGAGTCAATATCACACATACCCATGGTTTCATTGAGCATTTTACTTCATTGAGGAATCCTCACAGCTTGGCTAAAAACTCAGGAGTGAGTTGTCCATGCCTCCTACTGATTACATCACTTTTTATTACACTTCAACACATTTTATCACGAAAATAATCAAAGAAAGGATTCCCATATATGTTATGCTTTGATCTAATACAGAAGCAAATGCAAAACGAAACAAACTAACAAGGAAAATCCCAGAATTTCACCGTAGCTTTATGTTTTCCTGTCTAATGAAAAGTAAACTGATAAAGTATATTTGGTACTTTCACACCTCACTCGTAAAATTCTTTGTGTTTGGTTTAATTTTATAATGATATATATTTCTCATTGTTATGTTCTACAGAGAATGAAGAACTTCGTAAGCTTGGCAGTAATATTTATTATTAATGCAGAATTTGTTCCGCTAATCTTTAGTTTATTTTTCTATTGGAACTGCAAGTTGTATGAAACTTTTTTTTTGTTCTCTTGTTCATAAAGACTTTTTCACCGTCAAATTATGCAATGGACATTCGAATCATAGAATGGTAGAATGATACAGCAGAGAAATAGGCTATTCTGCCTGTGGTGCTCATGCCAGCGATTTCAAAGAGCTATGCAATTAGCCCCACTCCCCTGCTTTTACCTCACACCCCTGTAAAATTTCCCCTTCAAGTATTTATCAAATTCCCTATTGAAAGATATTGGCCCAGATATTCCGAACCCTACGGGTGGGTAGGCACTGTGTACCCACCCATAGTGACATCGGTAATGCCAGTTTCAGGCTTGCACAGCACATGCGCTGAAAACCAGAATTTCCGATCTGTCAAGAATGGCCTTGACAGATCCTCCGGCTGCCCTAGAGAAGGGCCTCTGCGGACGGATAGTTCCGCTTTTTGGCGACGCTCCGCCTGCAGAAAACCATTACAATTCTTACACCTGGTAAAAGCAGGCATAAGGCCTGCTTTTAACAGGATAAGCGTTAAAAATAAATTTAAATGTTGCTTTAACTGGTTTATCATTTAAAAATATTTTTAAAAAGGTAAGTTTATTTTTAAAAACTTTGGCCCAGAAATTCAGGTCTCCACGGGTGAGTACACGCTGGGTACTCACCTGTGGGCCCGATGGAAGTGCCGGTTTCCTGCATGCACTGCGCATGCTCCGGAAACCAGCACTTCCGTTCCTCTGAACGAAGAGGTTCAGAAGTCGAACGCGTGCGCAGGGGAGGCTGCACGTGCGCATCAAACGAAAGTTTTTTTTTACAGGTTTTCCCATGAGGGTAAGCCTGCAGAATTTACACATTTAAAAAACATTTTTTTCACAGGTTTATTATTTTTAAATACTTTAAAGCAAGGTAAGTTTATTTTTAGCCCCGTTAGAATATAAAATTATTTTTTTCAAAAACTTAAATTATTGTTTAAAATAGTTATTTAATGTAATTTATATTTTATTTAAAACATGTGATGTTTTAAAAAACTTATTTGAAGGTTTAGTGCTATTTTGGGGCCGTAGTATTTACAAGTCTTGACAGCACTTCCTGTCAAGACTTATGAATGGAGCATTCTCAGCTCCGATTGGCTGACCATAGCCCACGTGATCCCAGGGGACACATCGAACTAACTGAGCCCCTGGGATAAGCAAGCACTGCGCGCCGGCAGCTGGACCAGGCCCCAAATCAGAATTCCACTGCCGGCGTGCAAGGTAAGTGCAGGTCGGGGGCTTGCACCCGCGGGAAGCCCCCGACCCGAATTTCTGGGCCAATTAATTTTGTTTTTCAAAAATTAAGTTTTTGTTTAAAATACTTAATTTATTGTAATCTCAGCCATTTTAAAAATGTAATTTAAACAAAAGTTATTTAAAGTTGCACTATGTTTTTGGGGTGTTCTCCATTCATATATTTGACAGGTCTTCCTGTCAAGTGCATCTACGGAGATTCCCTTGTTTGATTGGCCCCCCATGGCCCACGTGATAACAGAGACGCTGCAAACTAAATGTACCTCTGGGATACGTGGGTTCTGCGCCTTTGGAGTTTGGAGAGACCCAGGAGCGGAAGCGTGTGTGTCCCGGGAGCACTCAGGTAAGTGCGTAGATTTTTCCAGATCGCAGGCCTCCGCCGGGGAAGGCCTGCGATCGGAAAATACGGGCCGTTATTGAATTTGCTTATGCCGCATAGTCAGGCAGTGCATTCCAGATCATAACAAAATTTGCACAATACTTTGATCTGAATGTTTTTGCCATGGTTGTTGTAGCGGATGTGTTTATCCATTCACTTGGAGTAGGCTCCACGAAAGGTGAGAGAGAACACCTTTGCTCTAACGAAACATTACTAGGTGGAACTTGTGAGCCTTTGTTCAATTCAATCTCGTATGTTACATTGATAGTTGCCCTACATTAATCGCTCGGGGACATTACTGCATTTAGATGATAAGTTATTGAAAATGCGACAGTCACACAGCATTGTAAACTTCAAGAAAATATCACAGTGATTTTTCTCTGTTTTTTGTCTTTTGCTGCATTTTCTTTTTCTCTTCATAAGATTCGCAAGAAGGAACAATAAAATTATTAAGTGGTGGAAATGGGACAGCCCAATAGTAATATGGATCTTATTTCAAAACATTGTTCAATACAAAATAATGCAATTAGAATTTCACTAGACATAGCAATAATAAAATAAGTACACTTACCACAGTGTAACTGGGCAACCAGTAATAAATTAATTAGCTTGTGTGTCAGTTAGATTGCATAATGATCCTAATATCATAAATTGGTGATTCTCTCACCTATCGGGCCAAGCCATAAATGCATGTTTATAACTTGTAGCACTCAATAAGCACTGCATATTAGCTGTGCTATGTCTGCGAAGGTTACGATGTCATGGTGTAATTATGCACTTCATTAATCTCTCACTCTTTCCTTATTGCTCTCGCTTGTCTGCTTCAATTCCACTTTGCGATTTTCTCTCCTGAATCAGATAGTACTTCATCTAAACCATACTCCAAGATCTTGGCACATGATATAGGCTGACAATGCAGTTCAATACTGAAAGTGTGTTGCTTTGACAGCGATCAACTTACTTCACGGTGGCACGGTTAACTTTAACGTTTGGGGATAGTTTATAAATGACGATATCGGTTCCGGCGACAATTCTACACCTCTTCCATTTTTTCCCTCTATTGACCTATGGAAATGAAAATCGGGTGAGGTGTATAATGGGCGACCGATGAGATATAGTTCGTTCTCAACTGTCGCCAAAGTTTTAAAAGAACCAGCAGATATTAGCATGCAACACTCTGTACTTCTTCCCGTGGTTTAAATAACAAAGAAATAACTTGCATTTTATAGCACCTTTCACGACCTCAGGATGTCCCAAAGCACTTTACAGCCAAATGAAGTACTATTTGTGTAGTCATTGTTATAATGTATACATTGAAGCCGAGGATTAGCAAGATTCATCTAATTGTTTTTGGTAGAATCGTGAAACAAATCTTGATAGTTATTGGTATTCTGTGTTAGACACCGCCTGATTTTATTTCCATTGAAGTCCACATACGTATCTTTTCACAGCAGTGGGTAGGTACTTTGCATCTCACATGCTCTGTATGAAATGCTTTGCAATTCAGATTGTGAATTATGACGTCAAGGATTTGTCTTCTAGACCATGGTGACTCAGTAGCTGGAACACAAATATGCCTCATTTTCTGTGGATGGGCCCACCTAAACAAAATGAAAATGTCTTTTGCATGCATGGAAAAGACAATCGGGCGGAGTGTAAAGCAGGCTGCCAATTTGCTATTGCTCACTTTCGCCTACTGCCCAAGACGAATGTAACCAACATTCTATAATGTTTTCAGGTTTTTCCTATGCTAATGTAATAATTTCATTTTAAAGTAACTCATTCCCCGTGTATGGGGTGCGATAGCAGTGTGGTTATGTTGTAATACAGAAGCCTGGACTAATGATCAGGAGATGTGAGTTCAAGTTCCACCATGGCAGCTGGGGCAATTTAAATTCAGTTAATTAAGTAAGTCTGGAATGAAAAGCTAGTGTAAGTAATAGTGACTACGAAAATGTCATAAAAACCCATTTGGTTCACCAATGTGATTTAGGGAACGAAATCTTCCGCCCTTCCCTGGTCTGGTCTATATGTGACTCCAGACGCACAGCAACATGGTTGACTCTTAACTGCCCGCTAAAATGGCTCAGCAAGCCAATCAGTTGTACCAAACCATGAGAAAGATTGCAGTGGCTCACCACCATTCTCTCAAGGGCAATTAGGAATGGGGAATAAATGCTGGCCTTGCCACGTGAACGAATGAAAAATGCTCAGCAGTCCTTCTGAAAGTACAGAACCTATATAAATGCAATTATTTCCATCCTTAGTTCCCAAGTTACAATCTTTTTCACCTCGGTTGTTGCTTTGATTCGTCATTTCACTTCAGTTTCCATTTTTTCTTGGATTGCATTCTTACCACATATTCCCTCCTGAAATATAAGGTACAAAAGAAAAAAAAGACTGAAATGCTATCAATTCGCCTCACAGGGGGAACTCCTCAAAGCAGCTTACCCTCGTGATGAAAGTAAAACTTGCAAAAAGCACATAGGATGCTAGAAAAATCCCTGCAAATTCAGTTAACCGTGATCAAAATAAAACTAAACTAAGTGCAAATATTCGCGGTGACCGCCATAACCTGCGATGTACACATTCTTGTTCATGGGTGCAGGAACATTCAATTCTTTCAATTCAACACAGCATTGCATCAGACCCATTTAGATAGTGTAATATTCAAATGCAAGATACTTCCTTTCCTCAGCAGTAAGCAGCTACTTTGCGGCTAACGTACTCTACCTAAAATCTTTTGCAATACAGATTGTGAATTCTGACATCGCAGATTTTTCCTCTGGACCATGATTGTCAGGTTCCCTTGCTGATTAAGCAGTTGAAACACAAGCATGTCTCACCTTATTCGTCGGGAACAGCGAAACAAAAGAATAACGATGGGGTTGAAATTGGACTGACACACAAAACAGGCGAAATTACATTGGTCGCCTGTTACACTGCGCGCCCGATAGTCAGTTCCATTGATTTAAATAGTATTGAACACCGGAGGCATGTATAATGCTAGAAAATTCGATTCCACCAAATTTGCATCTCCATCTATATACAAATTAATCGCCAAATTTGAATTCTCTAACACAAAGGGCTATGTTGCTGAATTGGTGTGTATATTCAAGGCTGAGATAAATAGATTTTTGTACTCTAGAGGAATCAATGGATATGAAGATAGGGTGGGAAAGTGGAGTTGAGTTTGGAGAACAGCCATGATCTTATTGAATGGCGGAGTAGGCTCAAGGGGACGTATGGCCTACACTTGCTCCTAATACTTATGTTCTTATCTTCGGGCCAGCAAGCTGGCAGAGTTCTAAGATTGGGTAAAAATGGGAAAACAGCGACACGGTTGGTTCAATGAGCACACTTCCAGCTTTGGGCTACTTTATTCAAATGTCAGGATTGGTGTTTGAATCGTGCCAAACGACGATATCCAGGTGAAATTTTCCCTATGGAAGCATAAGCTTCATAAATTATTTAACATTATTTGATAATTATATGGAAGGAATATAATATGAAGTATATGGTTGCATAGCCTTCTCTGTAATTTGTCATCTATGAATTATCAAGACAAGTATTATATGTGTTAGACGGGTGGCAATCAATGCCAGAATCTGATGTTTTGGCCGTCATAATGCGAAAATAAAATGCTGAGGAAATATGTTACCAATTGGGCTTTCCCCATTTGATGTTTGGCTAATAGTGCATGAGCAGGTTGTGCTATCGTGTCCAATTCTCTCGTTGTTGTTTTAGTGGCGGGCATTAGCGATTACATATTCTGTGTTGGAATCCGTCTCATTTTCTTTCCTACATGCTTCCTTTCCACTTTTTATGTACATAGCTTACATTCTCAGCTTAAACAACTGCGTGGAATTATAGTGCCTTGAAGCACGATTTGAGTTGCATTGTTGCGCAATAAGAAATGCAATTCCGAAATATCTAACTTTGTGAGACCTTTGTACCAATATAGCTTTGAATTAATCGAAAATGCGATGGCTGTAATATTGTTTCAACTATGTTTACACCTGCCAAACCAATGTTTATCTTTAATCCGTTAAGTCTCCTATTGTGCAATTGTGTATAGATTTGATTTAAACAGAGGAAATAGAGAAAAAGCAAAAAATTAACTGTATTGTTGTTGCTTGCAGATTCGGATGACCTGAAAAAACAGCTGAAAAATGCTGGTAAGACAACTCAAAAATATTTTACAATTCACCGTGCTTGCTCGTTCTGAATATTAAACTCAGCTGGGATAGGAACTGATTGGTTGCAATTGTGGTTACCTCTATGGGATTCATGAGGCGCTCTTCATCGCACACTGGATTTCCTCTCCTGTGAGTGTGCCTCTTGATAGCGGATGGGGGAGAAGATCAATGTTAACTTTTTATTTTTCAAAAGTTAAATAGTTTACTTTGAAAAATGTAGGGGGCACATGTTCGTTTTCAGCCCCTTTTAACTGTGCCAGTAGATACCGAGCCAACAATCTTCACCGAGAGCCTGTACTCCTATGTTGTGAGGAACAACATGCCTGTACATAAACTTTTTTGATTTACAGAAAGTGAACTGCATGAAAAAGATTCAGGTAAATAAGCCTTACTGACTTTATCTATCCCGTTCTGCGGTTTATTTAGATTACTGGTCAATGTGCCAATATTTGTCATGGTTAATGTCACTGGGCAACTTCGATTATCTTAAGATGAATCCTCCGAAATTACCTCAGAATAAACATAATTATATTCACAGTCCTGTCCGCACATGTTAAATACCTGGATCAAGAAGGCACTTGAATTTGAATTTGTGCTGTAGTGTAAAACGGGTGCTCACGTATCGGCAGCCCGTTCTACATCTCTCTGGATTTGTATTCCCATTGACTTCAAGGTAAATAAAAAACCGAAGAGATGTAAACAGGTCTGCCAATTCGCTACCACTTGTTATAGACTATCCCACAAAGAGATATTGCCCCCCCCGTGTTCGGTACCCCAATGACGACTGTGAGGTGCTCTTCACAGTAGAGTGAGTTTTGCACATCCGTGTGATAGAGAGAATAAGTAAATCAAAAACACACACCAAGTACTATCCAGTAACTATGGTAGGAAAGGATGTCTGTTTAGATGTCATGGCAACAGGATCATGCTTTTGAATATAATAGGCGATTCCTAGACCTGTTTTTTTTATGAGTACCGGTAGTGCTAGCGCCGGCTGCCTGAAGGAAAACCAGTTGAGGAAATGTTGCCACAAATCAGCATTAGGTTCTTTGCATATGCAAATAAGAGGCCTAACGCTGGTTTCGGGCATAGGTCAAGGATGCCCTTTTCATTATCCCATATGGCGGACAGCACAACTGCCGTCCTGAAATGTGCGCACGCTGCCTAGCTCCCATACTGGGGCCTGAGTATTGCGAGTAGTGCCGGAGCAATGGAAACTGTGTGGGCGAGTTTCCAGGCCATGTCTCATCCAAGATAAGCAATTGCAAGCACTTACAAAGCCCTGGAGTCATTGAACTAAATGGGTAGGTGGAACTTCACGTACACAGCTTGCATATGAAGGATAACCTCGTGCTTACAGGTCACCCTGCAAGGCATTAGCATCAGCGACATTATTCCATTGTAGAATAATAACATACTACCATCTTCATTTTTCAACAGTTATTTCATAAGCAACTGATGAAGTTCTCCAAATATGCATTGGCAAATTATTCAAGTTTTCATTTGTGTGAAGAATTATTTTCGTACTATTGCCCAGAAAGTGCTATTCACAAAACTTGCAATGTAATTGAATGTGAGGCGCTGCGTATCACAGGCAACTGATGCAATACCTGCAGTTTTGTCTTAACCCTAACCCTAACCCTAAATAGCAAAGAGAAATTTCTACCAGCAACTTTCAACAGAATTCGTTACGTGTCGAAATCATTTTAAATTGCACCTCCACTTTACAAGTGGTATTGGGTTAAAGGTATTGTATAGCATAAATAGTGTCCATCAGTGGGACAGATCATGGTGGAGATTGCAAGAAAAGTCATCAAATGGGGAAGGCGTTTAGTGGAAATATATTTTTCTAGCCTGAAGCTATTTGATCATGTTTTTTTTCCTTCTGTTTTATTAGAAATAGAAAAACTAAGAAAACAGGTACGAGGAGCAGGTAAGAAACGTAAGGTCAAGTTATGAAGCTTAAAATTGAGTTTAAGTATTGAATCTGCATAAACATAGTTTCTCTTTGCGCAATATTCCACATAACACTTCTTCTCTGTAAAATTCAAAAATATATCAGGATTTTTTAAATAATGATACATCTGGCTAAATGATATTTTTGTCAAATCAACTTCTTCTATGTGTGATTAATGAGAGAGCAAAGCACTTTCGGCAAATATACGTTTCAGTTGCACTTAAACAAATCTACCAGCCAGACCAAAGATCCAACAGTGGACCCAAATGAATTAATACAGATAGACAAACAATGGAAATAAAACTCA
The DNA here is from genome assembly GCF_052327205.1 of Somniosus microcephalus. Lineage (NCBI taxonomy): Eukaryota > Metazoa > Chordata > Chondrichthyes > Squaliformes > Somniosidae > Somniosus > Somniosus microcephalus. Next base: position 129,267,836 of record NW_028225179.1, read on the forward strand.
AGAGATGTAACACGTCTGCTGGTTATGAGCCGTTTTACACTATCGCAAAGAGAAAAGGGCCCCTATATTGACGTGGAGGTGGGGAGGGTGCAAGTGAAGCCAAAAACGACCAAATCGGGAGTGGGGTAAGCCTGAGATTGAAGCTGGGGATGATATGCAAACGTGACAGCTGTGGGGGAGCCCTGCGATGTGGGCTGGGTGTGGCTATCAATCGAGGCTGGAGGAAGGGTGGGAGCTTCATTGCATGTTGAAAGAAGCAGTTACGTTAGTTTGACAGAACACTGTGCATTGAGTGCTGCTAGAGTTTGGCTTAGACAGCACTGTGGAAGTGAAGCAGCGAGACGAGTCAACCAAACAGGCCCCACAGACAGTATTCAAGGAGGAGGTTGGTGATCAGCTGGTTGGTTGGTTTTCTTCCTACTCTTTTATTCCTTTAAGTTGGTAAGTCCTATTGAATAGTGGTGTAATAGTATCATCTATATTGGGGCAGAGGGTCTTCATAACTAAAAATAATAAATTTAATTAATTACATAGATATGGGTGAACAGGTGATGTATCACTGTTGCGAAATGTGGGAGCTGGTGGACCCCATTGAGGCTCACAGTGATTACATTTGTGATAAGTGTTTGCTGCTAGAGGAACTCAAGCTCCATGTTAAAGAGCTTGAGACCGAGCTTCAGACATTGCAACACATCAGGGAGGAGGAGAAGTTCCTGGACTCTATGTTTCAGGAGATGGTCACACGTATGAAATTAATTAATGCAGATGTAATCCGTGGTCAGGGACAGGACGGCGTGACTACGAGTGCGGCAGGTACAGAGATCCAGGAGGCAGTGTTGATGGAGCGGTAGCCCTTGCTCTTGTCAAGCAGGATCGAGGTTCTGACTCCCTGTGAGGGCGGGAGCGGGGACTACAGGGAGGATGAGCAGCCTGGCCACAGCACCGTGGTACAGGGGGCCATTCAAGTGGAGGGAGTAAAAAGAAATGTTGTAGTGGTAGGGGATAGTATCATTAGGGGGATAGATAGGGTTCTCTGCAGTCAAGAGTGGTAGTCCCGAAGGCTGTGTTACCTGCCCGGTGCCAGGGTTAAGGACATCACTTCTGGGCTGGAAAGAAACTTGGAGTGGGAGGGGGAGAATCCAGTTGTCGTGGTCCATGTTGGTACAAACGACGTAGAATGGACAAGGAAGACGGTTCTGTTAAAGGAGTATGAGCAGCTCGGGGTCAAACTAAAAAACAGAACCTCAAGGGTAATAATCTCTGGGTTATTACCTGAGCCACGAGCGAATTTGGCTAGGATAAATAAAATTAAAGAGTTAAATGCGTGGCTCAAAGACTGGTGTGGGAGAAATGGGTTTTGCTTCTTGGGACACTGGCACCAGTACTGGGACAGGAGGGAGTTGTTCCATTGGGACGGACTCCACTTGGCCAGTGCTGGGACTAGAGTCCTGGCGAATCATATAACTAGGGCTGTAGAGAGGGCTTTAAACTACTTAGTGGGGGGGGAGGTTTCTGGAGAGCAAATAATAGAAATGACAACGGAGAAGGTCATAGACTTAGGTAGCAGTGGGGGAATTAAAAAACTGAACGTGTCAGGAAGGGACAGAAGGTATGGAGTAAAAAGTAAAGTACCAAAAGGGAAAAAAACAGGAACTAAGTGTTACAAAACATATTTGAAAGTTCTTTATCTGAATGCACGTAGCATTCGTAACAAAATGAATGAGTTAATGGCACAAATAACATCATATGGGTATGATCTTGTGGCCATTACAGAAACATGGCTGCAGGGTGACCATGACTGGGAATTAAACATACCAGGATATTTAACAATCAGGAAGGACAGGCAGGAAGGGAGGGGAGGTGGGTTGGCTATGATAATAAAGGAAGGAATCACTATAATACAGAGAAATGATATTGGGTCAAAGGATCAGGATAGTGAAACAGTTTGGGTGAAGATAAGGAATAATAAGGGGAAAAACCACTAGTGGGCGTAGTCTATAGGCCTCCGAACAGTTGCAACTCTGTTGGACGGAGTATTAATCAGGAAATAGTTGAGGCTTGTAATAAGGGAACAGCTATAATTATGGGGGATTTTAATTATCATATTAACTGGACAAATCAAATTGGGCAGAGCAGCCTTGAGGATGAGTTCATTGAGTGTATTAGGGATGGGTTTCTTGAGCAGTATGTAATTGAACCGACCAGGGGGCAAGCAACCTTAAATTGGTCCTGTGTAATGAGACAGGATTAATTAAAAATGTCCTAGTAAAGGATCCCCTTGGAATAAGTGACCATAACCTGGTTGAATTCCATATTCAAGTAGAGGGTGAGAAGGTTGGATCTCAAACAAGCGTGCTGAGCTTGAATAAAGGAGACTATGAAGGTATGAGAGCAGAATTGATTAGAGTGGACTGGGAAAATAGATTAAAGGGTAAGACGGTGCATGATCAGTGGTGTACATTTAAGGAGTTATTTTACAACTTCCAAAAAAAATATATTCCACTGAGGCAAAAAGGGTGTAAAAGAAAAGATAGCCATCCGTGGCTAAGTAAAGTAATTAAGGATAGTATCCGACTAAAAACAAGGGCATATAAGGTAGCTAAATCTAGTGGGAGGATAGAAGATTGGGAAGTCTTTAAAAGACAGCAAAAAATAACTAAAAGATTGATTAAGAAAGGGAAGATAGATTATGAAAGTAAATTAGCAAAAAATATATAAACAGATAGCAGAAGTTTCTATAGTTATATAGAAAGAAAAAGGGTGGCTAAAGTAAATGTTGGTTCCTTAGAGGATGAGATCGGGAAATTAATGGTGGGAAACATGGAGATGGCAAAAACGCTGAACAATTAATTTGTATCAGTCTTTATGGTAGAGGACACTAAGAATATCCCAACACTGGACAAACAGGGGGCTCTAGGGGAGGAGGAGCTAAATACAATTAAAATCACTAAGGAAGTGGTACTTGGTAAAATAATGGGACTCAAGGCCGATGAATCCCCTGGACCTGATGGCTTGCATCCTAGGGTCTTGAGGGAAGTGGCGGTAGGGATTGTGGATGCATTGGTAATAATTTTCCAAAACTCCCTGGACTCAGCAAAGGTCCCGGCAGATTGGAAAACTGCTAATGTAACACCCTTATTTAAAAAGGGTAGCAGGCAGAAGGCTGGAAACTATAGACCTGTTAGCCTAACATCTGTGGTTGGTTAAAATGTTAGAGTCCATTATTAAGGAGACAGGAAAGGGACATTTGGATAAACATAATTTAATAGGACAAACTCAGCATGGTTTCATGAAGGGGAAGTCATGTTTGACAAATTTGCTTGAGTTCTTTGAGGAAGTAAGATACAGGGTGGATAAAGGGGAACCAGTGGACGTAGTGTATTTAGACTTCCAAAAGGCATTTGACAAGGTGCCACACAAAAGATTATTGCTCAAGGTAAAAAATCACGGGATTGGGGGTAATATTCTGGCGTGGGTGGAGGATTGGCTCGCTAACAGAAAGCAGAGCGTTGGGATAAATGGTTCGTTCTCAGACTGGCAACCAGTAACTAGTGGTGTTCCGCAGGAGTCAGTGCTGGGTTCCCAACTCTTTACAATCTATATTAACGAGTTGGAGGAGGGGGCCGTGTGTAACATATCAAAGTTTGCAGATGATACAAAGATGGGACGGAAAGTAGTGAGTGAGGAGGACATAAAAAACCTGCAAAGGGACATAGACAGGCTAAGTAAGTGGGCAGAGATTTGGCAGATGGAATGCAATACTGGAAAGTGTGAGGTTATGCACTTTGGCAGGAAAAATTATAGAGCAAGTTATTATCTTAATGGCAAGAAACTGGAAAGTACTGTAGTACAAAGGGATCTGGGGGTCCTGGTGCACCAAACTCAAAAAGTTAGTATGCAGGTCCAGCAAGTGATCAAGAAGGCCAATGGAATGTTGGCTTTTATTGCTAGGGGGATAGAATATAAAAACAGGGAGGTATTGCTGCAGTTGTACAAGGTATTGGTGAGACCGCACCTGGAATACTGCATACAGTTTTGGTGTCCATACTTAAGAAAAGACATACTTGCTCTCGAGTCAGTACAAAGAAGGATCACTCGGTTAATCCCGGGGAGGAGGGGGTGGTCATATGAGTAGATTGGGACTCTACTCATTGGAGTTCAGAAGAATGAGAGGCGATCTTATTGAAATATATAAGATTGTGAAGGGGCTTGATCGGGTGGATGCGGTGAGGATGTTCCCAATGATGGGTGAAACTAGAACTAGGGGGCATAATCTTAGAATAAGGGGCTGCTCTTTCAAAACTGAGATGAGGAGAAACTTCTTCACTCAGAGGGTGGTAGGTTTGTGGAATTTGCTGCCCCAGAAAGCTGTGGAAGCTACGTCATTAAATAAATTTAAAACAGAAATAGATAGTTTTCTAGAAGTAAAGGGAATTAAGAATTACGGGGAGCGGGCAGGAAATTGGACATGAGTCTAGGTTCGGAATGGTCATGGCCCTGTGGGTAGTGGAGTGGGCCCAGGGGCCATGTAGCCTGGTTCTGCTCCTACTGTGTTCTAATTCTGTGTTAGATTTCAGGAGATGGTTTTATTCCTGTTCCTGGCTGGGGTGGAGATCGCCTTAACAGAAGGTAAGTACTGTAGAAAATATAGGGACAGAGTGATCTCCTGGACGATTTTTGATCGCCTAGATGGGTCAGAGAGGAATTTCCCAGATTTTTTTCTCCCAAATTGGCCATTGTTTTTTTTAGCTGGTTTCTCGCCTCTCCCGGGAGATCACATGGGTTCGGGTGGATGGAGAGTGATAGAAGATTTGAGGTTAGGATCAGATCAGCCATGATCTTATTGAATGGTGGAGCAGGCTCGAGGCGCCGATTGGCCTACTCCTGCTCCTATTTCTTATGTTCTTATGTTCCCGATCCATGCGAACCCCATGCAGCAGCAGTACATTTCAAATCGAGCACAATTGCACTGTTGGAGTTCGATTTAAAGATGTTAATTATCGCCCAGCCTCTCCACCGCTGGATGCTCAGATGCCCCGATGTCAGCTGGCATAAAAGTGGCAGCAGATGCATGCATGGTGGGTTCTGGTAAGGGGTACTGTTGTGTATGTAACCGTTTACCTTTAAGGGAACTATAGAATGTGACCGTTCGCCTTTAAGAGCACTACTTCAGGGTGGCACTATTTATTGGCTCATGTATACTGTAATACTGATAGTGACCACACCAGTATATAAGGGTTGTGATACGTTAACTAGGGCAGAAAACGCCCAGACCTCTGAATAGTAAAGACCTGTTTTGTTTGTACTTCTAAAGTCTCTGAAGTTATTTACTGCACAACCTACAGACTTTACAGTGGTGACGAGTCCGATCGTACCCTGTGGCAAGACTAACCAGTAGCAGAGAGCTTCAAAAAGAAAACACGAGGCTCCGTCTACTAAAAGTATAGTACTTACTGGAAGCTGGAAGATTAACAGCAAAGCTGCGGCAGCAACAGGCACAGATTACCCTGCTACCACATCTTGAGCGAGCCAATCAGCCTAAAACAAGGCGGCCGAAGAGACTGTGAGTAGTTAAAACAAATAAATTAAAAAAAAAACGGGGTAGAAATATTTGGAGGAGAAGGGCAAAGCATTCGGGTCCAACGGCGTCGGGTGACAGCCGGACCGCGGGCAATGTGAGAAGCCATGCAGCAACCGCTGCCACGAAGCGCTGAGCCTGCGAGTAGGCGCGGGAGTGTCAGAGCCGAGAGCCGCGCGAGCGGGGGAGCCAGAGCCGAGCGGGAGGCATTGCAAGCCAGCGATCGCATCTCCAGATAAGGGCCGAGAGCCGCGAGAGCGATCGGATCTACAGATAAGGGCCGGCAGCCACTTCGCGATCCAGCGATCGCATTATAGATAAGGACCGCACTCGGGCTGACAGACGGCGTCGGGGGACCGGGTGAAGACCGCCAAGCGCGGGAAAACTGCCATTGAAGTGGGCGGGGAGAGCGAGAAGCGCGGGAAAGCCGCCATTTTTCGGGGAAAACCGCTGAAGAAGAAGGAAGAAGCGGGAAACCGCCATCTTGGAAATTATTAAGAATTTCAGAAAAGTAATAAGATTTTTCAGAAAGGCTGGTGTGTTCTCAAGAAGAGAGAAGAAAATTAATAATAAGTAAAGTAATACTTGTACTGTTCTCAAAAAGAGAAGAAGATGCCTAAGCGAGGAAATATTAATGACTTTAATGCAGAAATAGAAGACTGGGCCACGTATGTGGAACGCATAGAAATATATTGCGTAGCCAACGAAATTGAGGATGACAACAAGGCAATAACTTTGTTAAATTCGATGGGAGCAAAAACATACGGGCTTTTGAAACATCTAATAGCACCAGTTAAACCAGTGGACCAGACCTTCGAAGAGATCGTAACAGTGTTGAAGGATCACTTGAACCCCACACCGTTGATGCTGGCTGAACGATTTAAATTTTACGCCAGAACCCAGAGGCAAGATGAAAGCAATGCGGAATACTTAGTCGAACTGCGTAAGCTAGCGAAATACTGCCAGTTTGGAGGGAATTTGACAGAGGCGCTGCGGGACAAGTTCGTATGCGGCTTGGCCAAAGAAGGAACGCAGAAGCGACTTCTGGAAGAAAACGACCTCACACTGGACAGGGCTGTCCTCATAGCTTCATCGCACGAAGCCGCAGCGAAAGGGACGGCGGAAATGCAGCTAAAGGCGGCGGCACTCGGGGTGGACCAAATTACAACAAGCACTCCCAAATGCTACCGTTGTGGAAAGACAACGCACGACCAGAATCAGTGCTGGTTTAAGAACCAAGAGTGCAGGGAATGTGGCAAACTGGGTCACATCGCGAAGGTATGCAGGTCCGGAAAGAAGACCAACAAGCAAAGGAAGCCACCACCACAAGGAAAGTACAACAAGGTGCATCAGGTGGCTGAAAAGAGTTCAGACGAACAAAATTCAGACTCAGACCCAAACAGCCAGGAGTTGGATAGTCTGAGAATCCACCATGTGGGTAAAGTAACTGATCTACAGTTGATCTGGGTCACACTAAAAATAGCGGGAGTCCAAGTACGAATGGAGCTGGACACGGGATCAGCTGTATCCGTCATCAACCAAAAGGACTATCACCGGCTATTCTCTCACATACCCTTAAGAAATACCAAATTCGTATTACAGACATACACGGGGCATCATGTATACCCCCTGGGAAAAATACGAGTCAAGGTGAGAGATAGGGGTAAAGAACACCCACGAATGTATCTGTACGTACTACCTGAGGGAGGACCACCACTTCTGGGACGGGAGTGGATCAAGAAAATAGACATGGAATGGCACTACCGACAAGCAATGACGAGTGAGGACTCGGTGCAGACAAGCAGCTCAGACTCCGAGCCGGAAGACGATAAGTCCAGCTTATGTATGAAAAACAAGATTAACATGAACTCACGGACTAAGGTTGGGAAATCGATGGCGTGCATAAAGACAGAGAATTCTGAGTCTGTTCAAGCTACAGACAGATGCATTACGGAGGAACACCGGGCTAGAACTCAACGTTATGTCAAAGTACAACGACAATTAGAACAGTTGAGTGCCCGTCTCCTACAAGAGATGGAAAAGGTGAAAAAGTTCTGGGACACCGAATGGGAGTCCCTGGAAAGACAACAGAGACAGCTCGCTCAAGCAGAGAGCGACCATAGAGCCATCGTGGCCAAGTACCAATCACATCTCCCTGAGGCTGTTCAGGAACTAGAATATACACAGAACGATCCAAAGGAAGAGGCATCTTCAGGAAGTCAGGATGGTATTCCAGTTCACCTCTACGACTTGTTGCAAGCAGAGTGTAACGAGTTGAAAGAACAGTATGAACAGGCTCGGACTACAATCCTGGAAGGGGTTAACTTGGCAACTTCCGAAAAGCTCGTGTTAGTGAAAGAACATGAACAACTAAAGGTTGACCATAAGCAAGAATTACAAAGTCTGCAGGAAATGTTTGATGAGCTTCAGGCCAAGGCTGACTCATCGTTAGGGATTCAATCCATAGGAAAAAAAATAGTGGTGGAAGACATACCAGAACAGGGAATACAGGATGTCCAAGAACTCGTTAAATTATTAAAGGAAACACAAAATAAATATGAAGCGGCAATGGCCGAGGTCCAATGACTTGAAGAACAGATGCAACTGGAAATCTTTTCAGTGGAAGAAAAGGGAACTGTAAGAAACACAGAGACCGTAAGAATGGGCCATGAACATGAGCTTAAATCGTCAGAGGAGAAGGGTTTGGAGCTCTCAAAAGTTATTGAAATAGCCGAGGTTGCAACACAGACTGAGAAGATGGCAGCAGAGCAACCCTTAGATACCAAAAGTATGCTGACTCATGTCAAGGTTGAACAACAGAACGCTGAAACAACTGCTCCGGTAGAGGGATTGAATAGTCCGATCAATCAATCTCCAAAGGAAGTTGAAGTATTAAAATCACAAATGAGGTCATTAGTAAACAACTTGCTGAAAGCCCAGAAAAAGTTAGAGGAAGCGGAACACGTGAAGAAGTCTCTTCAGGAAAGATGTCTGGATTTGGAACAAAAGCTGGCTGACGTCCAGCTGGGTAGGGAGGACATAGAAGACCCTCTCGCTGGCCTAGCTCAGGACGACTCCGAATATTACTATGTCCTGTCCTGCCCAACTTGTAACTTCGACTCCCACCATACAGAAATTATGGAGGAGCACCGAAAGTCTACGGAACATCGGGAGAAGGTGGCTCTACTACGGAAAAAGGAGGAAGAGAAGGAGGAACTGCGCATGCAGCTGGCAGCTGACAGTGGAGCCCAGAGAGTCTCCAAGAAGCAGAAAAGGAAAAGTCGAAACAGAAGATGACCCATCTGAACCATGATTACCTCTACCAGATCACACACGTGGTCCCTCCGAACGGAGCCAATTCAGTTCGGAAGTTCAAACTGTTAAACCCATGGAAGGACTATTGAATGAGTCACTCCAGCAATGTGAACCGACTACACCACAGAGACTGAATCTATGAACTGTTTCCCACAGAGACTGAATCTGTGATCTGTTTTGACATGAAGTTATATATGTTATTATGTTATGTTAAACATGAAGTTATATGACGTTGACTCCATCGAGAGTATATCTGCAACCTGTTTATATAAAATTGAAGATTGTATGTTTAACGGGATTCTGTAAGTAATAAGCTAGGAAGGGAGGAGTGTTGTGTATGTAACCGTTTACCTTTAAGGGAACTATAGAATGTGACCGTTCGCCTTTAAGAGCACTACTTCAGGGTGGCACTATTTATTGGCTCATGTATACTGTAATACTGATAGTGACCACACCAGTATATAAGGGTTGTGATACGTTAACTAGGGCAGAAATCGCCCAGACCTCTGAATAGTAAAGACCTGTTTTGTTTGTACTTCTAAAGTCTCTGAAGTTATTTACTGCACAACCTACAGACTTTACAGGTACCTCAGTGCGGGTGGAAAGTAATTTGCAAAGTGAGGGGGTAGATAGGGTTTGCTGGTCCTTGTCATGACCAATGACATAGGGATGAAAAGGGAAACCAACCTGCTGAGGTTGTACCAGGAGTTGGGATTTAAATTATAAAGCAGGACCTCAGATTGGTAATCTCAGGATTATTAAATACTCGACGTACTAATTGCCATAGTGATAACCAAATCAGGTAGGTGAACACGTGGCTAAAGGAGTAGTGTGGGAAGGAGGGGTTTCATTTCATGGGTCACTGGCCGCTGTACGGTGACTGGAGTACGCTGTACAGTTGGAACGGCTGCACCTGGAATGGTTTGGGACCCGGCTATTAGGGGAAGTGATAAAAAGGGTGGCAAAGCAGACTGTAATCAAAAAAATTGGTGGTAGGGCTCAGTAGAAACAATAGAAAACATTAAGATAACAGAGTTCGGGTCACAAGCAGTGGTGTAGGTATTCCAGATGATAAGAATGCAAGTAGCTAAAGTAATCACAACGAGAGTAACACATAAGAAACGTGTACTGTTAAATGGGTGAGCAAGACATTATCTTGACAGAAGCACAGGTCAGGGACTCTTCCCCATGCAAGAGTTTAATGTGCTAATGCACGGAGTATAATAAATATATTAGCCTGGCAATTGCAGTGATATACCATTCCGACCGACGGAACATTGCAAAACTTTACTCCAGCATTCCAGGATGTGGAGATTTGGTGCCTCGGGCCTTCAGACGTAAGCCTGCGTAAAAGCCCATGTCCCAGGGATGCAGGTAGTTCAGAAGCATCCCTGGGACCAAGTGGGCCAGGTCCTCCAATCACAAAGGAGATTCCATTGCAGTCATTTCCGTGCAGAAGTCCCTAGTGACATGCAATGGAAAGCACAAATAATTAAACAATTTAGACAATTCTAATGAATATAAATGTCCTGAATATCAATTTTATTCATAATTCCATGCATTACACAAAATACAATAACAAATAGTTTTTGGAAAAATAATTTTAAACATTTCAATCCGGCCCAATATTTGCATAAACTAATTGTAATTGATTTGCACCATTTATATTTAAAAATGTTTAATTTAAGATGTATAATAACCCTTATGCTGATGAAAGTAGGCCCTACGCCTGCTTTTGACAGCCATAAGTAGTTTCGTGGGCAATTTTTGTTGCAGTATTTGGGTAATTAACCCAGCTCTGCACCAGTGAAAGTGATTTTACTCTTAGTTGTAAGATCTGTCAAGGCGTACCTTGACAGATTGTAAGTTCCGGGTTTTCACACATGCACAAGCACATGCGGGAACCAGAAAGTTGCAGGGACTTTCCGAAGGATTACGAAGGTGTACGATGAGCGGATGCCATTGAAGACCATGTAATTTCAGAGACATTGGAGCAAATGTTGCGGTGGAGATGAAATTGACCGCAAGTTCGTGATTTCCAGCGCTAAATTCTGAACATGCGATCTATCAATGATCCGAACCGACGGAGAAATAGTCATTGCTGGCGCAGGCTTGGGCTAATTGCCCATCAACTGCCCAGCAATTACGTCCGAAATATTTAAAATTAGTGAAAGCAGGCGCTGGAGCCTGTTTCAAAGTAAAAGGAACCCATTTGTATTGTACATTGAGAGCAAGCAATAGAACTTTAACTCTATACGTGCAAAATCTGCAAATCGCTCAGTAAGTTTAAATAATATTGAAATTATACTTTTACCAGAAAACTACCAAGAGAAACAAACGACTGTCCTGACCAAATACTGCTTAACATATCCTTATAATTAAAGGGGTATTTTTGCAGGAGAGGATAGACTCTACTTGGTCTCTCCACTGATTTCACAATGTGTCTGAAAGGATGGCTAACCGTTCTGGTATCACTTCACAATAATATATATATACCTAGTGGCAAAATTTAGAAACAATGAAAAGATAAAATATGGCAAGTAATATTTAAAATTATTAAAGTTTTCTGCACTCCAAATGTATGCTCAAGAACTGGGCATTCGGCACAGATCATTTATAGATCCTCCAAATGTATGAAAAAAAATCTTTTTGCTTTTTTATGTAATACATTTAACATAGAAACATAGAAGATAGGAGCAGGAATAGGCCATTTGGCCCTTCGAGCCTGTTCCATCATTTAACGAGATCATGGATGATCATCCAAATTCCTTTCTCCCCATATCCCTTTAGCCTTAAGAAATATATCTAACTCCTTCTTGAATATATTTAATAATTTGGCCTCAACTGCCTTCTGTGGTAGAGAATTCCACAGGTTCACCACTCTCTGGATGAAGAAATTCCTCCTCATCTCAGTCCTAAATGGCTTACCCCTCATCCTTAGAATGTGACCCCTGGTTCTGGACTCCCCCGCCACAGGGAACATCCTTCCTGCACCTAGTCTGTCTAGTCCTGTTAGAATTTTATAAGTTTCAATGAGATCCTCGCTCATTCTTCTAAACTCCAGCGAATATAAGCCTATTCGACTCAATCCCTCATCATACGTCATTCCTGCCATCCCAGGTATCAGTCTGGTGAATCTTCGCTGCACTCCCTCCATGGCCAGAACATCCCTCCTCAGTTAAGGTGACCAAAACTGCACACAATACTCAAGGTGTGGTCTCACCATGCCCTGTACAACTACAGCAAGACATCCTTGTCCCTGTACTCGAATCCTCTCGCTATGAAGGCCAACATATCATTTGCCGTCTTAACCGCCTGCTGCACCTGCATGCTTACCTTCAGCGAGTGGTGCACAAGGACACTAAGTTCTCATTGCACTTCCCTTTTTCCCAATCTATTGCTGTTCAGATATAATCTGTCTTCCTGTTTTTGCCACCACATGATACTGCATCTGCCATGCATCTGACCAATCACCCAATCTGTCCAAATCATACTGGGGTTTCTCTGCATCCTCCTCAAAGCACATACGCCCACCCAGCTTTGTGTCATCTGCAAACTTGGAGATACTACACCTAGTTCTCTCGTCTAGATCATTAATATATTTTGCGAATAGCTGGGGTCCTAGCATCGATCCTTGTGGTATCACACTAGTCACTGCCTGCCACTTGGAAGAAGAACCGTTAATTCCAACTCCTTGCTTCCTGTCTGCCAACCTGTTCTCTATCCAAGTCAGTACATTACCCCGAATCCCATGTGCTTTAACTTTGCACGCCAATCTCTTAAGCGGGATCTTCTGGAAGCCTTCTGAAAGTCCAAATACACCACATCCACTGGTACTCCCTTATCTATTCTACCAGTTACATCCTCAAACAATTCAAGTAGATTAGTCAAGCACGATTTACCTTTTGTAAATCCATGTTGACTTTGTCCGATCTTGTCACTGTTTTCCAAGTGCTCTGCTATTACATCTTTTATAATGGACTCTAGCATTTTCACCACTACCGATGTCAGGCTTACTGGTCTATAATTCCCCGTTTTCCCTCTACCAAATTTTTTAAATAGTGCGGTTACATTCGCTCCCTTCAGATCCATGGGAATTATTCCAGAGTATAGAATTGGAAGATGGCCAGTAATTCATCTAGTATTTGTAGGGCCACTTCATTAAGTACCCTCGGATGTAGATTATCAGGCCCTGGTGATTTAGCGGCCTTCAATGCCATCAATCGCCATAGCACCTTTTCCCTACAAATACTGATTTCATTCAATTCCTCCCTCTCATTAGACCCTATGTTCCCAGACATCTGTGGAAGTTTATTTGTGTCCTCCTTTGTGAAGACAGAACCAAAGTATGTATTTAATTGGGATGCCATTTCTTTGTTCCCCATTATAAATTCCCCTGATTGTGACTGCAAGGGAACTACGCTTGACTTCACCAATCTTTTTCTCTTCACAAATCTATAGAAGCTTTTACAGTCAGTTTTTATGTTCCCTGCAAGCTTTCTCTCATATTCTATTGTCCCCCTCTTAATTAATCCCTTTGTCCTCCTTTGATGAATCCAAACTGTTCCCAATCCTCAGGTTTGCTGCTTTATCTGGCAAATTTATATGTCCTCTCCTTGGATTTTATGCTATCCCTAATTTTTCTTGTTCGCCACGGTTGAGTCACCTTTTTTGTTTTATTCTTATGCCAAACAGGGATGAACAAATTCTGTAGTTCATCCATGTGATCTTTAAATGTTTGTCATTGCCTATCCACCGCCAACCCTTTAAGTAACATTCCCCTATATATCCTAATCAGCTCTCGCGTCATACCATCGTAGTTTCCTTTACTTAAATTCAGGACCATAGTCTCTGAGTCAACTACTTCACTCTCCATTTTAATGAAGAATTATATCATATTATGATCGCTCCTCCCCAAGGGGCCTCGCACAACAAAATTGCTAATTAATCCTTTCTCATTACTTAATACCCAGTCTAAGATGGGTTGATCTCTAGTTGGTTCCTCGACATATTGGTCCAGGAAACCATCCCATATACACTCTAGGAATTCCTGCTCCACAGTATAGTTACTAATTTGGTTAGCCCAATCTATATGTAGATTAAAGTCACCCATGATAACTGCTGTGCCCTTATTGCACGCATCACTAATTTCCCACTTAGTGCCATCACCAACCTCAGCATTACTGTTTGGGTGTCTGTAAAGAACTCCCACTAACGTTTTCTGCCCTTTGGTATTTCTCTGCTCTACCCATACAGATTGCACATCATCAGAGCTGATATCCTTCCATAGCATTCTGTTAATCTCCTCTTTAACCAGCAATGCTACCCCACCTCCTTTCTCTTTTTGCCTGTCCTTCCTGAATATTGAATACCCCTGGATGTTGAATTCCCAGCCTTGGTCACCCTGGAACCATGTCTCCGCAATTCCAATTATATCATATCCATTTACATCTATTTGCACAGCTAATTCATCCACCTTATTATGAATGCTCCTTGCATTAAGGCACAAAGTCTACAGGCTTGTTTTTTAACACTCTCAGTCATTTTAGAATTATTATTTACTGTAGCCCTGCTTGATTTACAACCTCGATTTCTGTGCCTTTCACTTTTGATTTTCCCCTTCCTGTCTTTTGTTTCTACCCTTTCTTCCCTTTCCTCTGTCTCCCTGCACAGGTTCCCAACTCCCTGCCAATTCTTGTTTAAACCCTCCCCAACAGCACTAGCAAACACTCCCCCAGGACATCGGTCCCGGTCCCACCCAGGTGCAAACCGTCCAGTTTGTATTGGTCCCACCTCCCCCAGAAATGGTTCCAATGCCCCAGGAATTTGAATCCCTCCCAATTGTACCATTCCTCTAGCCACGTATTCATCTGAAATATCCTTCTATTTCTACTCTGACTAGCACGTGGCACTGGTAGCAATCCAGAGATTACTACCTTTGAGGTCCTATTTTTTAATTTACCTCCTAACTCCCTATATTCAGCCTTTAGGACCTCATCCCATTTTTTCCAATATCGTTGGGACCTATATGCACCACGACAACTGGTTGTTCACCCCCCCACCTCCAAAATGCCCTGCAGTCACTCCGAGACATCCCTGACCCTTGCACCATGGAGGCAACATACCATTCTGGAGTCTAGTTTGCAGCCGCAGAAATGCCTATCTGTTCCCGTTACAATAGAATCCCCTATTGCTCTAGCTCTTCCACTGTTTTTCCTCCCGTCCTGTGCAGCAGAACCACCCATGGTGCCAGGAAGTTGGCTGATGCAGCCTTCCCCTGATAAGCCATCTCCCTCAACAATATCCAAAGTGGTATATCTGTTTGAGAGGGGGATGGCCACAGGGGACCCCTGCACGACTACTCTGCCTGGTGATCGCCCATTCCCTTCCTGCCTGTGCAGCCTTTACCTGCCATGTGACCAACTCCCTAAACATGCTATCCACGATGTTCTCAGCATCACAAATGCTCCAGTATGCATTCATTCGCAGCTCCAGTGCCGCAATGTGGACTGTCAGTTGCTGCAGCTGGATACACTTCCCGCGCACATGGTTGTCAGGGACACAGGAAGTAGCCCTGATTTCCCACATAGCGCAGGAGGAGCATGACACTGGGCCGAGCTGTTCTGCCATGATTTACACTTTAACTAATTTAAATTAAATTAAATCTAATCAATAACACTAATTACAGCACAATTAAATGAATAACTCAATACCCTTGGTTAGTAGCACTCCTTGTTACACAACAGATAACTTAGAAAGTATAACCACAAATATTTAGACCTTCTAAATGTTATAAACTAATAATCTTAACTGTCAAACTATCGAGTATATAAATATTCACCTGGCTGTATTCACCCAATCAGCTGCTTCCTCTTGCCCACGTCACTTTTTGAATCGTGACTTGGCTCCAGAATGCTGCAGCTGGTCTGTGAGATTGGTAAGCCTCTGTAAAAAAGCCCACAAAAGTCAATTTAAGTACTCACTGTATTGCCGCTCTCTGCTCCTCCCGACACTGGCCTCTGTAAAAAAGCCCACGAAGGTGAGTTTAAGTACTCACTGTACCACCGCTCTCTGCTCCTCCCAAAACTGGCATTTGTAAAAAAGCCCGCAAAAGCTGCCCTATTGCTGGTGTGCTATGTGCACGGTGTACAGCAAATCAAAAGATTCATTTTCAACGCCTTTCAGTGCGGTAGAATCGCAATCCGTCATGTTTTCTCACTAATGGACATGAAAAGAAAAAAAAACTTAACTGATTTACATAAAATACACCGAACACATCCTTAATATAAAAGGCCGGGATGTTTGAGGTACAGCACAGGTTATTCTTTGGGCTAGCTAAACCCTCAAATGCACTCTGCACAGCTCCTTAATGAAAATAAGAAAAGGAACATGTTTCTTTGTATGAAATGTAAGTAACAATGGCCCGTATTTTCCAATCGGAGTCTTCCTGCCTGTGGAGGCCTCCGATCTGGAAAAAAATCTACGGACTTACCTGAGGGCTGCGAGGCCTGGAGACTTCCGCTCCTCGACCAAAGCGTTCTTGACAGATCGGAAATGACAGTTTTCAGCGCTTGCGCTTGGCATGCCTGAAACCTTCATTTCCCATGTTCCTACATGCGTGTACACATCCGTAGTGATCGGAATATACGGCCAATAACGTTTGACTTACTTCCCATGTGATAGAAGCTGTTTTAACCTCAATAGAAGGTTGAACAGCTAAACGATTTATTTCACTTTAGTAAACGGTTAAAGGACGAGAATCTTTCCATTGACATCAAAGTAGCTTTTTTAACCTGCAATTGGAAAACAGACGCCAAATTATCGTTCGTATTTTGCTCCAAAATTTTTAACACAATGCTGACATCTGAAATAATTCCAAGTACCAGTTTAATTAAACGTATTTAAAAGATTTGAAAAGATTTTAAAATGTAACTTCCATGGAAGAGACTGAAAATGTTTTCTGTGGGCGCGGCTTAGTTTTTACATATTTTGTGGGCATGTCTTCCCTTTTGCATAGGTTGTACGCTGCGCTCCTCGCCTTTGTGATGCAATAAGCTGCACACAACACTACAGCGCTGAACTGCAAGTCTACACGTGGGGCCTCGCACAAGTTAAGTTCGTATTTTTTCGGAGGTCATTGACGTACTCCGTAGCTATGCTGCCGACTGCAATTTTTGGGCCCCTGAGTGAATTAGAGGCTCAATAACAGCTTAGCACAGCAACAACAACTTGCAATCATTAAAGTAGTAAAACGTCCCAAGGTCCTTCACAGGAGCGTTATCAAACACAATTTGATACTGAGCCACATAAGGGGATAGTAAGGTAGACGATCAAAAGTTTGTTCGAAAGGTAGGTTTTAAGGAGCGTCTTAAAGAATGAAAGTGAGGTAGAGAGGCAAAGAGCTTTATGGAGTGAATTCCAGAGCTTCGGGCCTCGACAACTGAAAGTACGGCTGATGGTGAAGCGATTAAAATGGGCTCTGCACAGAGGCCAGATTGGAGGAGCTCAGACATCTCAGAGGTTTGTAGGGCTGTAGGATGTTATATAGATAGGGAGGGGCGAGGCCATAGAGCTATTTGAAAACAAGGATGACAATCTTAAATTCGTGGTGTTTCTTAACTGGGAGCCAATGTAGGTCAGCCGGTACATTGTTGATCGATGAATGGGGCTAAATACGAGTTAGGATATGGGCAGCAGAGTTTTGGATCTTGTTAAGTTTATGTAGGGTGGAAGATGGGTGGCCGAAAAGGAGTGCGTTGGAATAGCGAACTCTAGAGTTAACAAAGGCACGGGTGAATGTTTCAGCAGTAGATGAGCTGAGGCAGGTGCGGAGTCAGCCTATGTCACGAAGGTGGAAAGAAGCAGTCTTAGTGATGGTGTGGCTGTGTGGTCAGAAGCTCATCTCGGGTATTAATGGCATAGTGGAATGTATTAACTCAGAGATTAGAGAGGCATCTAGCAAAAGCAAAGCTTTTATAAGAGCCTTTAATTTCCACATAGATTGGAAAGAGCAGATAGTTAAAGCCAGAAAACTAATTCATGGTGGCTATTACACATACATGGCTGCAAGTTGGTCATGACTGGGAATTAAATATTCTAGGTTATAAAGTATTTAGCAAGGATGGCAAAGTTGGAAGAGGAGGAAGATTGTCTTATTGAATAAAGACACTATTACAGGAGTAATAAGAGGATGTAGGTCATTTTAAGCAATCAACGGTGACTCACTTGTTCGAATTGAGGAATAAGAGAGGAAGAAAAACTATAATGGGAGTAGTCTAATGGCTTCCGTCTAGCAGCAATGAAATGGTGGCATGTATTAATTCAGAGATTAAAGAGGCTTGTAGCAAAAGCAACGTTGTTTTAATATCAAACATTAATTTCCATATAGACTGGGAGAAGCAGAGTAGCTCAAGTCAGAATGATAGTTAATTTCTTGAGTTCATTCAAGTTATTTTTTCTGGAACAATATGTCCTAGAACTAACAAGAGGGAAGGGTTTAGTGATGAGTAATAAAATAATGAATCGTAGAATATTCCAGCACAGAAGGAGGTCATTCGACCCGTCACAAGTTGTCCAATTTAACCCCGCAGCCCAGCTTTTTTCCCATAACACTAAAAAGTAGACGTCTTCGGGTACATATTCAATTGCCTTTTAAAAGTTCCACGGAACCAGATTCGACCAACCGTTCATGTAGCGGTTTCCAGATCTAAAAAACCCTTTGTGGGAATACATTTCTCCTCATGTCCCCTCTCGTTCTTTTGCCAATTATTTTAAACCTATGGCATTTGGTTACCGACCTACTTCCCAGAGGAAACTGGTTCAACCTGCTTGCTCTATCAAAATCAATCATAATTTCGAATACCTCTATTACGTTTTCATTTAACCTCATTGCTCCAAGGAGAACAATATCAGCTTCTCTAAGGACTGCACATAACTGAACTCCTTCATCCATGGTATAATCCTTGTAAAACTTATCTGTACCCTCTCCTGGGATGTGACATACTTGCTATTTTATGCTGCCCAGAATTGCCCAACATACTCCGTCTGATTTAGAATTACTTCGTTGTTTTTGTATTCAATGCCCATATTTACCAACTAAGTATCCCATACACTTTCTGTACTGCCTTCTCGATTTGGCCTGCCAAATTCAAAGTCTTTTGAATATGTGCCGCAGATACCTCTGTTTTTGCACCCGCTCAAAATAGTATAATTCGGAGTATACTACCTCTCCATGTCGTTTCTCCCAAAGTGCATCACATCACGCTTATCTGTGTTAAATTACACCTGCAATGTGTCTGTTTACATCGTCCTGAAGTCTGATAATGTCATGTTCAATATTCACTGTGTTTCCAAGTTTGTAGCGTCCACAAATTACGGAATTGTACTTCTATACCCAATTCTGGGTCATTTATAGAGAACAAGAAAAGCAATGTTCCTAATACCGACTCCTGGGCGACCCCAATGCATACTTTTCTCCATGCGGAATTAAACATCAGTTCATCACTGCTGTCTGCCTCCTATCCCTTGGTCTATTTCATTATCAAGTTACCACCGTCCCTTTAAAATGATGTGTTTCTATTTTCCAAAGAATTATGTTATGAGGTACTTTAACATATGCCTTTTGAATGTCCATGTATGCAACATCTACTGCATTAACTTCATCAACCCTCTCTGTCATTACATCAAAGATCTTAATCAGCTTATTCAGACACAATTTTCCTTTAACAAATCCGTGATGGCTGTCCGTTATTAACCCATGCTTCATCAAGTAGGATTTTTTTTCCTTGAACATGGCCTCTAGTAGTTTTCCCACCACTGACATTAGATTGATTAGCCTGTAGTTACCAAGTTTATTCCACTTTCCTTTTTTGAACGGGATGTAACATTTGCAATCATTCGGTCCTCTTGCAACACTTCCAAGGGGGATTAAAGATTGTGGTCAGTGCACTGCTATCTCCATCCTAGCTTCCCTCAGCAACCTAGGATGCATCCTATGTGGACCGTGTGACTTGTTGACTTTGAGTGATGACAAAGTATTTAGCCCATTATTTATATCTACATTTAGCCTATATAATGGCCCATAATTTCTGACAGGAGGCTTCCTGCGTGTGGATGCCCCATATCGGCAAAAAACCTACTCACTTACCTGAGGTCTCTTGAGGTTCAGACAATTCCGATGCTTTTCCTCTCCACAGTCGAAATGCGCAGTGCCCACCTATCCCAGGTGCGCATGCGGTTCGCAAGCGTCCCCAGGATCACATGGGCCAGTTGAGCAAATTAAAAAAGGGAATCCCCCTTCATACTTTTGACAGATAGAACTGTCAAAGGTATGAATGGGGATCATTGAAAAAATACACTAAAACACTAAAATAGACACAAATACGTTAAAAAAGCACGTTTTAAAAATGAGTTAAAATTACTTAAATTAAAAATTTTAAAGAAAAAACGAATTCTTTGAAAAAAATAATTAAAGTTTTTTACGGGGCTATAAATAAACTTACCTATTTTAAAAGTAGTTTTAAATATAAATGAATGAAAACATTTTCTTAAAAACATTTTAAAACTCTTATATGCTGATAAAAGCAAGCCTTACGCCTGCTTTTATCAGGCATAAGATTTCTAAGGTTTCTCAGTGGGCGGAGGTTCTGCAGAAAGAGGAACACTGTACCTGCAGAGGCCTGTCTCCAGGACAGGCATCCAATCTGTCAAGAGCATTCTTGACAGATCAGAAATGCCGGTGCTCAGCGCATGCGCTTTGCATGCTTGAAACCGAGATTTCTGATGTCGCTATGGGTGCGTACGCATCTCGTACGCAATTGTAGGCATCGGAAAATAGGGGCCAATATCTACTTTCCTCTCTGAACTGAAATTAACTTCATCTTCCTCTTTTCTGAAGACAGTTACAAAGTAGTCATTCAGTACCTCAGTCATGTCCACTGCTTCATCAAAATGATGCCTTTTCTATGCCTAATTGGCACTACAATTCAATTAACTACCCTTTTACATTAATTATGTTTACAATAGTTTTACAGTTTCACTTGTATGTTAACTGCAAATCATTTCTCATCTCCCTCCTTGCCCTTCTTATATCCTATTTCAATTTCCTCCGACAGTCTCTGTATTCTGCATCGTTTTCGATTATGTTCTGTATCTGACATTTGTCATGGACCTCCTTTGCTGTTCTATTTGAACTTCTGTTTCATTTTTCATCCAGTGATCTCCAGCTTTGGATACACAATCATTCCTCCTTAAGGGAATATACGTGGCTTGTACACAGCCTAATAATAAAAGCAAAATACTGCGGGTGGTGGAAATCTGAAATAAAAAATAATATGCTGAAAATACTCAGCAGGTCCAATACGATTCAGGTCGATAACCCTTCTTCAGAACTGGAAAAAGCTGGAGATGGAAAAGGTTTTTAAGCAAGTGCATGGGGCAGGGAAAGGGGGAGGGGAGGAAATAACAAGAGGGAAGGTCTGTGATAGGATGGAAGGCAGAAGAGATCAAGAGAGATTAAGAGATGGTACAAGGCAAAATGAGATGGTAATGGGACAAGTTCAGAAGCAAAAGATGGCTCCAGATGAATTGTAAATAGCACTGGCAGAATGAAGGACAGTTGCCATGTGGGAGAGAGAAAAAAAATGATAAAAAAGGATGGAGCAGAGGCCATGGTCTGAAATTGCTGAAATCTATGTTGAGACCTGTAGGTTGTATAGTGCCTAATCGAAAGATGAGGAGCTGTTCCTCGAGCTTACGTTGAGCTTCATTGGAACCCATTGAAGTTAACCCTATTCCAGTTTAGAAGTTTCACTCTGGATTGTTGGGAAAACCACAGATGAACATTGGGGGCGTTCAAAAATAATTTTGCATTACATTGAACTAATATATAGCCCTAATGGATATAGCTCTGCTTACCAAATAAAGCAGCCATGTTCGACAAAAGAGGTGAGGGATAATATAAATCTAAAGGAAAGAGTATATAGAAGTGAAAGAGTAGTATTAATCCAGGGGACACAAAAGGGAATACGGTAGGAATGTCGAGTTCCTATCAAAAGACTGAGGTCCACTCAGGCGATCAAATAAACGAGGTTTAATGAAAACTAACAGAGTTTAACGGATAATTACAAGAGAACATCGAATATAGGTCTAGTCAGTTTGGAGGCTCGAGGACTGCTTGGGCCGTCCCGTGGCTGATGTCATGACATCATCACGTTTTTCCCGCCGGTGGGGATCACGTGATGAACAGCATGAAGTCATCGCATTTACCCGCGCTATTAAAGTGATCGTGCTCTGTACATGTAAACAGTGAAAACAAAGATACAGACTCAGGCTGTAGCTAACATATTATTAAAGGGAATGATATACAATTGACCGGAGTCCCTTAGTGGCTCTGCCACATGTGCCCCCCCAGAATTGTCTTTAACAGCAAAAGTAAAACAGCAAGGAGGCCTGACAAGCCTGTCAGATCCATTTCTGTAGCCTTGAAGTGGAAGCTGATGGACGGCGGGCAATCTGGCGGGCAGTTGCGTTTGATCTGGCACCACGACTGTGGGTGGTCGGTCATGTTTCGGCGGTTGGGTGATCTTGACTGGGCGGTCAAGGTCCAAGTGAGCCAGCTTCAACTGGTCAAATGAAATGTGGTCCGGTTTACCTCCGATATTGACCGAAAAAGTTTTGTCTCCCGGCTCTATCACGCGGAAAGGACCAGTGTCAGGGGGCTTGAGCAGATCACGATGAGCATCGTGGTGGATAAACAAATAGTCGGCGGTCTTCAGCTCAGCTGGGACGTGGGAGCTCTGCAAGCCATGATGCGACATAGGCACTGGAGTGAAACATCTGGCTGCCTCCTGGTGGCTGATGAGCTGCTGGGATGCGGACCATGGCTCTGTTGGAGTCAGAAGGAAATCCCCTGGTACGTGTAGCGGCTGGCCAAATACGAGCTCTGCCAAGGACGATTGAAGATCTTCTTTAGGTGCCATATGAAGACCCAAAAGGACACATGGAAGCCTGTCCACCCAGCCCACGCCTTGAAGGCTGGCTCGCAGTGTGGTTCTGAGCGACCTGTGGAATCGCTCGCACAGGCCATTCACCTGTGGACGGCAGGCAGTGATGCAATGTAGCTTGACGCCGAGCCCCTGAGCCACAGTGTTCCAGAGCTCAGAAGAAAACTGCGGCCCACGATCAGATGAGATATCCGCTGGTAGCCTGAAATGGGCGACCAAAGCGGAGATGAATGCCCTGGCGACGTCTGCGGAAGTGGTGGATGACAAAGGAACCTCCTCAGGCCATCTAGTGGTGTGGTCCACCATTGTAAGAAGATGAGTAAACCTGTGCGAAGGCGGAAGTGGCCCCACCAGGTCCACATGCACATGATCAAACCTACGTTCCGGAACGGTGAAAGTGGCCAATGGAGCCTTGACTTGACGCTGCACCTTGGCCTTTTGGCAGACCATGCAGGTGTTGGCCCAGTTGCGGACATCCATGTGCATGCCCCGCCACATGAATTTTGATGACATCAGCCATTGTGAGGCCTTCATGCCAGCGTATGACAACCCGTGTATGGCGTCAAAAGATTTTCGGCGCCAGGTGACCGGCACAATAGGGCGAAGATCTCCCACAGAGACGTTGCAGAGTAGTGTAGTGCCCGCGGCATGGAATTTGACGTCGGCCGCTTGGAGGCTAGAGCGGTTGGTTCTGTAAGATTGGACTCCCGGATCTGCGGCTTCGTCCACAGCCATGAGCTCATAGTCGATGCCGAGCTGGACTGCATGAACGATTGCACGGGAGAGGCAATGTGCCACCGGGTTGTCCTTACCAGACATATACTGAATGTCAGTGGTGAATTCTGAAATAAACATCAACTGACGTTGTTGCCGAGCTGACCACGGTTCGGCGGTCTTGGCCACAGCGAACGTTAATGGCTTATGGTCCACAAAAGCCATGAACGAACGGCCCTCTAGCAAGAACCGGAAATTGCAGATGGCCAGAAAAAGGGCCAGCAGCTCCCGGTCGAACGTGCTGTACTTCCGTTCGTTTCACCGTAGTTGATGGCTGAAAAACGCCAGTGGTTGCCATGTCTCATTCACCCACTGTTCCTGCACTGCACTGATGGCGTAGTCTGATGCAGCGGTGGTAAGGGTGATGGTGGCACCTGGCAGCTGGTGCATCAGCATGATTGCATTGGCTAAGGCGCCTTTTGTGTCGACGAACGCCCAGTCCATGTCGACCATCCAGCTAATCGGATCCTTGCCGGACTTGCCCTTGAGGGCCTCGTACAGGGGCTGCATGAGCAGAGCTGCATTAGGGACGAACCGGTGATAAAAATTTACCATCCTGAGGTACTCCTGCAGGACCTTGACAGTCTGCGGGCGCGGGAAAGAAGTAACTGCCTCTACCTTCGTTTGCAGGGGAATTGTACCGTCCGATGTGATGCGATGGCCTAAGAAATCAATCTGCTGCAGGCCGAACTGGCACTTGGCCGGGTTGATGATCAAGCCGTGTTGACTGAGGTGTCTAAAGAGGGTGCGGAGATGGCAGATGTGCTCCTCTTTATTAGGGCTAGTGATGAGGATGTCGTTGAGGTAGATGAATAGAAAGTTGAGGTCCTGAAGCACGGAGTCCATCAAGCGCTGGAAAGCCTGTGCAGCATTCTTCAATCGAAATGGCATCCACAGAAATTCAAACAGGCCGACTGGGGTGATGACTGCAGTTTTTGGGATGTCTTGCGGGTGCACGGGGTCCTGCTGGTAGCCTCGGACAAGGTCGACTTTTGAATAAATGGTATTTCCCGCCAAATTGGTAGAGAAATCCTGAATGAGGGATCTGGTACCAATCAGGAGTCGTGGCGTCGTTCAGGCATCGGTAGTCGCCGCAAGGCCGCCATCCACCGCAAGGTTTCAGAACAATGTGGAGAGGTGAAGACCCAGGACAATTCGACCGGCGAATAATCCCTAGCCGCTCCATCGTGTGGAACTCCGCTTTTGCAGCCATGAGCTTGCCAGGTTCGAGGCGCCGGGCCCGTGCGTAGACCGGGGAGCCAGTAGTGGTGATGTGATGTTCGACACCATGTTTCGTGGCCATAGAAGAGAAAGTGGGTCTGGTGAGGTCTGAGAAATCTCCGAGGAGGCGAGTGAAGTCATCTGGAGGTGGGAACACACAGGAGATAGTGTGCAACATGACGTTGCCATGGTGGCATGGGATGGAGTGAAAGGTGGCCGCATTGATCAACCAGCGGTGCCTTGCATCCACCAGGAGGCCGTTGGCGCACAAAAAATCTGCCCCGAGGATGGCTTGAGAGACTTTGGCCGTGATGAAATCCCAGTAAAACCGCTGGCCACCGAAGCACAGCTGGACCTGCCGTCTTCCAAAGTTCAGAATGGCCCTGCCATTAGCCGCCTTGAGGGTTGGGCCATGCCCCCCGGCTTGCAGATCCAGATTGGACGCAGGTAGGATGCTACACTGTGCCCCGGTGTCGCAGAGGAAACATCGACCAGATAGGGAGTCGGTGATGAAGAGGAGTTTCCCCGAATTACCAATTGCCATCACAGCCACGGGGCACTCGTTATAACTGGTCCTCTTTTGACAGGGTTGCTGTTGGTTTTTTTTTTAGCAAAATGCTGCAGGGAGCGCCAGCCTCTTGCTTTCACGCCAAAACGGTCGTGGTAGGAGCACAACCCCGCAGGCTGAGGGGCTGGAGCCGCGTCTGTGGGAGATGGGCATCTCGTGGCAGCACAGTACTGCTTTGTCACCACGAAAATCTTGTCCACTTCGGCAGCCTGCTCTGTGCAGCCTGTGACTTCCGAACTGGCTAGGGCAGCCTGAATTTGCTCCGGTAGCTGGCTGAGGAATAGCTCCCTGAAGAAGAAGCATTCTGGTTCGGGGCCCAGGAGCATGAGCATTTGGCTCATGAGCTCCGACGGCTTGGAGTCCCCAAGGCCGGGCATAGCGAGCAGCCAGCGGGCGCGCTCCGACTTCGTGAGCCCAAAGACCTGTAACAACCACGCCTTTATTGTTTCATACTTCCGATCTTCTGGTGGATTACCAAGCAGGCTGATGATCTGCGAGGCTGTGGCGCTGTCGAGGGCGGAGACCATGCAATAGTAATGGCTCTGATCCACAACGATGTTCCTGATTGCGAACTGGGCTTCAGCCTGGATGAACCACACGGCTGGTTGTTGCTCGCAGAACTGTGGTAGCTTCAAAGCAACGGCGTTCGTTTCCATGTTCAATAACCTCTGTGAAAACCGTTCGCAAAAGTCGGGGTGACCAATGTAGGAATGTCTAGTTCCTATCAAAAGACAGAGGTCCACTCAGGCGATCAAATAAACGAGGTTTAATGAAAACTAACATAGTTTAACGGATAATTACAGGAGAACATCGAATATAGGTCTAGTCAGTTTGGAGGCTCCATGAGGACTGCTTGGGCCGTCCCGTGGCTGATGTCATGGCATCATCACGTCTTTCCCACCGGTGGGGATCACGTGATGAACGGCGTGACGTTATCGCGTTTACCCGTGCTATTAAAGTGATCGCGCTCTGTACATGTAAACAGTGAAAACAAAGATACAGACTCAGGCTGTAGCTAACATATTATTAAAGGGAATTATATACAATTGACTGGAGTCCCTTAGTGGCACTGCCACAATACAAAAAAAAAAATTGCAAATGATATCAAGATTAGCACAAAACGTTTTTACATTGATATTAGAAAGAAAGGGTAGTCAGTGTCTAGTGAGGCTTTAAAAAACAGATGGGGAAAATGACTGCAAATGGAAATTAGGAAATGGAAGACTTGTTCAATAATTAATTTGAGTCGGTCTTTAAAGTGCAGGAAGCGGATCATATAACTGATATTCAAGGGAAATTAATAATTAATCAAGGACTGGTGATCACTAAAATTAAAGTTAGCAAGAAAACTGTAATAAAAAATATAATGACGCAAATGACTGGAAATCCCCAGTGTTTCAAAGGAAGTAGGAAAGAAAATTACAGATGCTTTAGCCGTAATCTTCCAACGCATTCTCGATTCAGGAATTGACCTTTTAGTTTGTAAAATTGTAAATGTACTTCCATGGATTAAGAAAATTGAGCGATAGAGAGAAATCAAGAAATTGTAGACCTATTAGTTTACCGTTAGCTGTGGGGAAGTAATTGGGATTGATAATTAAGGGCAGAGTTGATTAGGGAGAGCCAGTGTGGATAGGCCATTGCTAAAGAAACGAATTGAATATTTTGAAAAAGTTACTGCATTGGTAGACAGGGGAACATGTATGGATGTAGCTTCCAAAAAGCATTCTGTAAGGTTCCATGTAAGTGACTGTTAGCTAAAATTAAACCTCATGGAATTGAAAGCAAAATGATTATGTGATTCATTGCATAGTTGATGGCAGATCATAGGGATAATGGCTATGTATTCGAATTGGAAGGAAGTGACTCGTGGTGCCTCACAAAAACTTGTGCTGGGCCTAATCTGTTCACTATGATTATTAATGACTTATATTAAACAACAGAGATCTATATATCCACATTTGCGGATGACACGAAGATTGGAAATGCAGTAAGTGGTGTAGGCGGCAGCAGAACATTGGACCATATTTTGCAACCACCACGGGTGCGTACGAGGTGCGTACACACCCGTAAGGCCGCAGAAGTGCACGTTTCAGGCATGCAAAGCACATACACTGAAACCCAGCACTTGCGACCTGTCACGAGTTCTCTTGATAGATCATGCGCATCCACGGGAAATATGCCTTGCGGGTAGAGAGTTGCGCTTTTTGCACAACTTCCGCCCACTGAATGCCTGTCAAATTCTTACACCTGGTAAAAGCAGGCATAAGGCCTGCTTTTACCAGCTTAAGAATTTAAAAAAATTGAAAATTGAAATTTGATATATTAAAAATACTCTTCAAAGGGTAAGTTTATTTTTAGCCCCAGAAAAACATCTTTTTTCAACAAATTAAGTTTTTGTTTAAAATATTTATTTAAATGGCATTTTAATTCATTTTCAAAATGTAATGTCTTTTTAAAATTTAATTAAGGTGTTGGTGTATTTTTTTCGGTGTTCCCCATTCATATTTTTGACAGTTCTGTCTTTACAGAACTGTCAAAAGTTTGAATGGGGATTCCCTTCTTCCATTGTTTGGACCAGCCCACGTAATCACAGGAGCGCCTATGAACTGCTTGCGCCACTGGGACATGTGGGTCTCTCTGCCCATGCAGACCTGGAGAGGGCCAGGATCACAAACCATCACTGCACCCGGGCCATCAGGTAATTTCATACACATTGTGCATGTCGGAGGCGTCCACCCATGAGAAGTCCCCGATTGCAAATGTTGGCCCATTATAAATAGACATTGCTAAGTGAGTGGGCAAAACTGTGGCAGGTGCATTTCATCGCAGATAATTGTGAGGTTATCCATTTTGGAACAAAATAGGATAGATACAGGTATTATTTAAATAGTGAAAAACTAGGAGCAGTGAACGTTCAAAAAATTAAAGTCTCTGTGGTGTAGCGGGGACTGTTTATAAACCAGGGCCCTTAAATATACCATTTAACTGTAGTGTAATTGGTGGGATTCATTTGATTTAATTTAATTGCAATTAATTAAAGGAATTGTATCCAACTGCAGCTACTGGCAGACCGCATTTCGGTGCTGGAGCAGCGATTGGATACATACTGGACCATTCGCGAGGCTGAGGACGTCATGGATATCACGTTTGATTAGTTGGTCACACCGCAGGATAAGGTTGGACAGGCAGAAAGGGAATGGGTGACCAAAAGAGAGAGTAATAGGCACAGGCAGGTAGTGCAGGGGTCCCCTGTGGAAATCCCCCTCTCAAACAGATACACCACTTTGAGCACAGTTGGGGGGGATGGGTTATCAGAGGAAGGCAGCAGCAGCCAACTTCCTGGCACCAGGGGTGGCTCTGCTGCACAGGACGGGAGGAAAAAGAGGGATGGAGCTATCGTAATAGGAGATTCTATTGTAAGGGAATAGATAGGCGTTTCTGCGGCCGCAAACGAGACTCCAGGATGGTGTGTTGCCTCCCTGGTGCAAGGGCCAAGGATGTCTCAGAGCAGCTGCAGAAAATCTTGGAAGGGGAGGGTGAACAGCCAGTTGTCGTGGTGCAAATAGGTACGAAAGATATAGGTAAAACGCGGGATGAGGTCCTAAAAGCTGAATATTGGGAGTTAGAAGGTAAATTAAAAAATAGGCCATCAAAGGTAGCAATCTCAGGATTGCTACCAGTGCCACGTGCTAGTCAGAGGAGAAATAGAAGGATATTTCAGATGAATACGTGGCTAGAGGAATGGTGCAAGGGGGAGGGATTCAAATTCTTGGGACATTGGAACCGGTTCTGGGGGAGGTGGGACCAGTTCAAACTGGACAGTTTGCACCTGGGCAGGGCTGGGAAGGATGTCCTAGGGGGAGTGTTTGCTAGTGGTCTGGGGGAGGGTTTAAACTATAATAGCAGGGGTTTGGGAACCTGAGCAGGGGGACAGAGGAAAGGGAAACAAGGATAAAAGCAAAAGATAGGAAGGAGAAAAACAAAAGTGGCAGTCAGAGAAATCAATGGTCTAAATCAAACATGGCCACAGTAAATAATAATTCTAATAGATCTAAGAGCGTTAAAAAAACAAGCCTGAAGGCTTTGTGTCTTAATGCGTGGAGCATTCATAATAAGGTGGATGAATTAGCTGCACAAATAGAGGTAAATGAACATGATTTGATTGGGATTACGGAAACATGGCTCCAGGGTGGCCAAGGCTGGGACCTCAACATCCAGCAGTATTCAATATTCAGGAAAGATAGGCTAAAAGGAAAGGGAGGTGGGGTAGCGTTGCTGGTTAAAGAAGGGATTAACACAATTGTAAGGAAGGATATTAACTCCGATGATGTGGAATCTGCATGGGTAGAACTGAGAAATAACAAGGATCAGAAAACATTAGTGGGAGTGGTATATAGACCTCCAAATAGTAATGCGGAGTTTGGGGATGAAATTAAAGGGGCACAGCAGTCATTATGGGTGACTTTAATCTACATATAGATTGGACTAACCAAATTAGTAACAATACTGTGGAGGAGGAATTCCTGGAGTGTTTATGGGATGGTTTCGTGGACCAATGTGTCGGGGAAACAACCAGAGATCAGGCTATCTTAGACTGGGTATTATGTAATGAGAAAGGTTTAATTAGCAATCTTGTTTTATGAGGCCCCTTGGGTTGGAGCGATCATTATATGATCGAATTCTTCATTAAGATGGAGAATGAAGTAGTCGACTCAGAGACGAGGCTCCTAAATTTAAATAAAGGAAACTACGGTGATCTGAGGCACGAGTTGAGTTGGATTGATTGGGGAATGTCTCTCAAAGTGTTGATGGTGGATAGGCAATGGCAAACATTCAAAGACCGCATGGATGAACTACAGAAGTTGTTCATCCCAGTTTGGCATAAAAATAAAACAAAAAAGTGACTCAACCGTGGCTAGCAAGGGAAATTAGGGATAGCATAAGATCCAAGGAGAGGACATGTAAATTGGCCAGAAAAAGGAGTAAACCTGAGGATTGGGAGCAGTTTAGGATTCAACAAAGGAGGACAAAGGGATTAATTAAGAAAGGGAAAATAGAATATGAGAGTAAGCATGCTGGTAACATAAAAACTGACTGTAAAAGCTTTTATAGATATGTGAAGAGAAAAAGATTGGTGAAGTCTAGCGTAGGTCCCTTGCAGTCAGAATCAGGGGAATTTATAATGGGGAACAAAGAAATGGCAGACCAATTAAATACATATTTTGGTTCAGTCTTCACAACGGAGAATACAAATAACCTCCCAGAGATGTCGGGGAACATAGGGTCTGATGAAAGGGACGAACTGAAAGAAATCAGTATTTGTAGGGAAATGGTGTTAGGGAAATTGACGGGATTGAAGGCCGATAAATCCCCAGGGCCTGATAATCTACATCCTAGGGTACTTAAGGAAGTGGCCCTAGAAATAATAGATGCATTGGTGATCATCTTCCAACATTCAATGTAGTCTGTAACAGTACCCATGGATTGGAGATTAGCTAATGTTACCCCACTTTTCAAAGAAGGTGGTAGAGAGAAAATGGGGAATTACAGACTGGTAAGCCTAACATCGGTAGTGGGGGAAATTCTGGAGTCCATTATAAAAGATGTAATAGCAGAGCACTTGGAAAACAGTGACAGGATTGGACAAAGTCAACATGGATTTGCGAAAGGTAAATCATGCTTGACTAATCGACTGGAATTTTTTGAGGATGTAACTGGTAAAATAGATAAGGGAGTCCCAGTGGATGTGGTGTATTTGGACTTTCAGAAGGCTTTTGATAAGGTCCCACATAAGAGATTAGCGTGTAAAGTTAAGGCACATGGGATTGGGGGCAAAGTGTTGACTTGGATAGAGAACTGGTTGGCAGACAGAAATCAAAGAGTTGGAATAAACGGGTCTTTTTCTGAGTGGCAGGCAGTGTCTAGTGGGGTACCGCAGGGATTGGTCCTTGGACCCCAGCTATTCACAATATATTTTAATGATCTAGACAAGTGAACTAGATGTAATATCTCCAAATTTGCAGACGACACAAAGCTGGGTGGGCGTGTGTGCTGTGAGGAGGATGCCGAGAAACTCCAGGATGATTTGGACAGGTTGGGTGATTGGGCAAAAGCATGGCAGATGCAATATAACGTGGATAAATGTGAAGTTATCCACTTTGGTGGTAAAAACAGGAAGGCAGATTATTATCTGAATGGCAATAGATTGGGAGAAGGGGAAGTGCAACGAGATCTTGGTGTCCTTGTGCACCAGTCGCTGAAGGTAAGCATACAGGTGCAGCCGGCGGTTAAGAAGGCAAATGGTATGTTGGCCTTCATAGCGAGAGGGTTTGAGTACAGGAACAAAGATGTCTTGCTGCAGTTATACCGGGCCTAGGTGAGACCACATCTTAAGTATTGCATGCAGCTTTGGTCGCCTTATCTGAGGAAGGATGTTCTTGCCATGGATGGAGTTCAGCGAAGATTCACCAGGCTGATACCTGAGATGGCAGGAATTATTTATGAGGATAGATTGGGTCGATTGGGCTTGTACTCGCTGGAGTTTAGAAGAATGAGAGGGCATCTCATTGAAACTTATAAAATTCTGACAGGACTGGACAGACTAGATGCAGGAAGGATGGTCGGGGAGTCCAGAACCAGGGGTCACAGTCTGAGGATAAGGGGTAGGCCATTTAGGACAGAAATGAGGAGGAATTTCTTCACTCAGAGAGTGGTGAACCTGTGGAATTTTCTACCACAGAAGGCAGTAGAGGTCAATACATTAAATATATTCAAGAAGGAGTTGGATATATTTTTTAAGGCTAAAGCAGTGACCGGGTACTGAATTTGGATGATCAGCCATGATCTCATTGAATGGTGGAGCAGGCTCGAGGGGCCGAACGGCCTACTCCTGCTCCTATCTTCTATTTTTCTATGTTTCTATGTAGGGGTCCATGTACACATATCACTAAAATGTAATAGTCAGGTACAAAAAATAAGCAAAATACTAATGGTCTATAGCCTGTATGACTAAGGGTTTGAGTATAAAGCGTAGGACATTTTGCTATAGCTTTTCAACGCCCTGGTTATACCACATCTGGAGTGCTGTGTATACTTCTGGGCACCGCAACTTAGAAATATATGTGATCTTGGAAAGAGCGCAGAGTAGATTCACCAGAATTTTACCAGGGCTCCAAGGTTTAGGTTTTAAGGAGAGATTACATGAACTGGGCTTGCATTCTCTGGAATATAAAAGGTTGAGTAGTGGTTTAATTGAGCTTTTCAGGAACTTGAAAATAATTGATTGGTTGGATAGATAGACTTTCTTCCGCTTGTGGAAGAGTCTGTGATAAGAAGACAGAACCGTGGATCCAGTGGAGCATAAACGCTGGCATGGACTGGTTGAGCCGAATTACGTCTTTCTATGCACTGCATTCTATGTCAAATCAGAGCCAGACAACTCAGGAGAAATCATATGAAACACTTCTCCACGCGAATGGTATTAGAATTGTGGAACTCTCTCCCAGAAATCAGTTGGTGCTAGCTGAATTAATGGCCCTGAATTTGCGGTCAGAGGCTTCCCACAGGTAAATGCCTCTGATCCGCAAATAAAATGCCCACATACCTGGAGGTCCGGGAGATATGGAGACTTGAGGCCCTGGATCTCTATGGGTACCCATGGGTATAGGTCCGTGTATACGATGGGTGCAGGTGAATCACAAGCGCCCCTAGTATCGTGTTTGCTGGCCCAACAAATGAAAGAAGGGGGATCCCCATTCATGCATATGGAGATTCTGTATGTACAGAATCCCCATACGTATGAATTGTAATACCACAAAAAATACATGTACACATTTAACAAATAAAAAGACATATTTTAAATTAACTGAAATGCCATTTAATTAAATGTGAAAACAAAAATTAAATTTTTTGAAAAATAATTTTAAAAGTTTAAAGGGGCTAAAAATAATCTATCCTTATTGCATTTACTTTTTAACGTATAAGCAATTGAATAAAATATATTAAAGATTTTTTTAACTCTTATGCTGCTTTTACCAGGCATAAGAATTTCATGGCATTCGCTGGGCAGAAGTGGGGCAAATAGCCCAACTCTCCACCTGCCGAAGCCTCTTTCCCGGGGATGTGTGAGATCTGTCAAGAAGATACTTGACAGAATGCAAGTTCTGGGTTTTCACGCATGCATTTTGCATGCCAAAACTCAGAACTTGCGCGGCCCTTACATGCTCATACAGGCCTCGTCCGCACCCGTGTGTCTGCAAATTATGGACCAATAATTTTAAATCTGAGATCAATAGAGTTTTACTAGCCAGGGACTTAAAAGTATATGGAGTCAGTGTGAGTGGATGTAGTTAAAATATTTATCAGCCACGACGTCATTGCATGATGGAACAGTTCCTATTTCCCTACGTTACGTGTATTTCACTTTTTATCTCCTCATCTCGACATTGTTCCACCCGTCGTGGTGGGGTTAATATCAAGGCCAACATGAGAATGAAGTTCATCCAAGAAGATTGGTATCACTTCAGCGGCGCACGTTGAAGAATAACGTATATTTCTTCTTCGACAGTAACCCAAAACTGCCGATAATGAATCCACAACGTTTAACATTTTCTTGCCGAATAACTTCAATGAAAAGGCAATTAGGCGTGGTATAAATGAGGTGGCTGGGCATGATAGGGAGGTGGTGATGCCTTTTTGCCTACTTTGATTTATGTGATCAAGTTAAAATTGTGACTCATGCTCCTGTTCCTCCTGAAAGTGTGGCTGAAATCAGCCAATATTTTCCAATACCGACGGGTGTGTACACACCTGTAGGGCCATAGGGAGTGACAGATCGGACACCTGCCCTGGAGAAGGGCCTCTGCGGGTTCCACATTCTGCAGAGCCTCCACCCACTGAAATCACTGAAAAATCTTACGCCTGGTAAAAGTATAAAAAAGTAAAAACTATTTTTTCACTTATTTATAATTTTAAAATACTTTTAAAAAAGGTAAGTTTATTTTTAGCCACGTAAAAATCTTTAATTATTTCTTTCAAAAAATTAAATTTTGGGTTAAAATAATTAATTTAATGTTGTGGCAGAACCACTGAATGACTCTGGCTAACTGTATATAATTCTCTTTAAAGATGTTCTAATACCAGCCTAAACCTGTACCGTTGTGTTAGGCATTACTGTGTTTTGTATATAGAGTTTGCATGTACGGGGCATGGCCCCTTTAAGAGCACGGGAAAATGCGGGTAAACGCGATGACGTCACGTCGCAAACCACGGGGCTGCCCAGGCAGTCCTCGTGGCATCTCCGTTGAGGAAAGACCTGTTTAATTGTTCTCTTGTGTCGATCTCTGTTATTCATAGGAATTCGTTAATTCCTGCATTGTTGACTCCGTTTTTGTGAACGTTTTCACAAAAGCAGAGCACAGCATGGAAGTGAACACTGTTTCCCTAAAGCTACCACAGTTCTGGGAGCAGCAAGCGCCCTCGTGGTTTATTCAGGTCGAGGCCCAGTTTGCACTAAGGAACATCGATGTGGATCAGACCAATTACCTTTATGTGGTCTGCGCACTCGACAGCTCTACTGCCTCTCGGATCGTCAGCCTCCTCAAAAACCCTCAACGGAGCGCAAGTATGAAACCCTCAAAGCGCGGTTACTGCAGGTTTTCGGGCTCACAAAATCAGAGCGCGCCCGTCGATTACTCGCTATGCTTGGGCTCGGGGACTCCAAGCCTCCAGAGTTGATGAGCCAAATGCTCACACTCCTGGGCTCAGAACGGGAATGTTTCCTATTCCGCGAGATTTTCCTCAGCCAATAACTGAACAGGTACAAGCTGCCCTGGCTAGATCCGAAGTTGAAGACTACACAACACTCGCTGCGGAGGCTGACAAAAGTTTTGCTGTAACTCGGCAGAACTGCACCGCCACGAGACACCCATCCCCCGCAGATGCCGCCCCAGCTCATCAGCCTGCTGGGCTGTGTTTCTACCATGCACAGTTTGGCGCAAAGGCGAAACATTGCCGCCCTCCCTGCAGATTTCCCCAGCAAACCAAACAACAACTGACACTGTGACCACCGAGGAATGGGTCTAACGTGCACCCCGCGTCCGCAATGGCGATCGGCAATGCGGGAAAATTGCTGTTCATCACTGATACTCTCTCCGGTCGTCGTTTTCTGTGCAACACCGGAGCGCTGTGCAGCATTTTAGCCGCATCTGCCCTCGATGTGCAGACAGGGAATCATGGCCCCACCCTTGAAGCGGCCAATGGCGGAGCAATTCGGACTTTCGGCAGACAGCGAATGGAGGTGTGCCTCAGGGGGCAACATTTTCACTGGGAGTTTGTTACGGCCAAAGTTTCCCAGCCCCTCCTCGGCGCAGATTTCCTATGCGCCAACAGCCTCCTGGTCGATGTTAGGAACAGGTGGCTCATCAATGCAGCAACTTTTAAATCTCCTCCATGTTACAGCTGTAACACTATGTTGCGCACCGTCTCCTGTGCGTTCCCGACTCCTGATGAGTTCACTCTCATGCTTGGTGAATTCCCCGACCTGACAAGAACCACGTTCTCCTCCACAGCCATGAAACATGGTGTGGAACACCACATCACCACCAATGGGCCCGGCACCTGGAACCTGGCAAGCTGGCGGTCATGAAGGCTGAGTTCGCAACCATGGAACGGTTAGGGAATATTCACCGGTCAAATAGTCCCTGGTCATCACCCCTCCATATCGTCCCGAAGCCTGGTGGTGGATGGCGGCCATGCAGCGACTATCAATGCCTAAATGACGCCACCACTCCTGATCGGTACCCAATCCCCCACATTTAGGATTTCTCTGCCCATTTGGCAGGGAACACCGTGTTCTCAAAAGTCGACCTCGTCCGGGGCTACCACCAGGTCCCAGTTCATTCAGAAGATGTCCAGAAGACCACAGTCATCACCCCATTCGGCCTCTTCGAGTTTTTACGAATTTCATTTCGGTTAAAGAACGCCACCCAGGCTCTCCAACGCCTGATGGACTCCGTGCTGCGGGACCTCAAGTTCATCTTCGTCTACCTAGATGATATTGCCAGTCCTAATAAGGAAGAACATATCTGTCACCTACGCACCCTTTGTCGACTCCTCAGCCAACACGGCCTGATTATCAAACCGGCCAAGTGTCAGTTTGGCCTGCACCAAATTGAATTCCTGTGGCATCGCATCACCTCAGAGGGAGCAGTTCCTTTACCTTTGAAAGTAGAAGTGGTGACATCCTTTCCATGCCCGCAGAACGTAAAGGCCCTGCAGGAATTCCTAGAAATGGTAAACTTTTACTACCGTTTCGTGCCTAAGTCGGCACTATTCATGCAGCCCCTGTACGAGGCCCTCAAGGGCAAGACAGGCAAGAACCCAGTAGACTGGATGGATGACATGGCCCAATCGTTCGCCAACACCAAAGCGCATTAGCCAACGCAACTACGCTGGCGCACCCGCTGCCAGGAGCTACCATCGCCCTCACCACCGACGCGTCGGACTATGCAGTCGGTGCCGTGCAACAGCAGTGGGTGAACAGGACGTGGCAGCCATTGGCATTCTTCAGCCGTCAACTACGGCAGAACGAGAGAGCATACACCACGTTCGACCGGGAGTTGCTTGCCCTTTTTCTGGCCATCCACCATTTTCGGTTCCTACTCGAAGGACGTCCTTTCAGCGCCTTTGTGGATCATAAGCCGTTGACCTTTGCAATGCCCATGACCGCCGAACTGTGGTCTGCCCGACAGCAGCATCAACTGATCTACATATCCGAATTCACCACGGATATAAAGCACCTGGCCGGTAATGACAACCTGGTGGCAGACTGCCTCTCCCACGCGATTGTCAATACGGTTCATTTGGGCATCGACTACGCCCTCATGGCAGCGGATCAAGCCTCACACCCAGAAGTCCAAGCTTACAGAATGGCCATCACTGGCCTCCAGTTGGCCGATGTCAAGTTCCAATAAGCAGGTAGCACGCTGTTGTGTGACGTCTCCATACAGGATCCTCGCCCTGTCCTGCCGGTCGTCTGGTGCCGCAAAGTGTTCGACGCCATACATGGGTGGTCACACCCAGGAATGAAGGCCTTTCAGAAACTGATGTCAGCGAAATTTGCATGGCATGGCATGCATAATGACGTCCGCAACTGGGCCAACACCTGCGTGGTCTGCCAAAAGGCCAAGGTACAATGCCACATCAAAGCTCCGTTGGCCACTTTCACAGTTCCGGAGCGACGTTTTGACCATGTCAACGTGGACCTGGTAGGACCACTCCCACCCTCCCATGGTTTTTCACACATCCTGACCATGGTTGACCGCACCACCAGATGGCCGGAGGTGGTCCCCCTGTCATCCGCTACTTCGGCGGACGTGGCCAGGATGTTCATTTCCTCCTGGATCGCCCGTTTCGGAGTGCCCGTGGATATTTCATCAGACAGGGGACCACAGTTTTCCTCCGAACTCTGGAACACTGTGGCCCAAGGACTCGGTGTCAAATTGCACCGCACCACAGCCGACCACACACAGGCGAATAGCCTCTGCGAACGCTTCCAACGGTCAATGAAAGACGCCCTGAGGGCCAGCCTCCAGGACGCTGGATGTGCAGACAAGCTACCGTGAGTCCTGTTGGGCCTTCGCACGGCCCCCAAAGAAGACCTTCACTTTTCATCAGCGGAGCTTGTGTATGGTCAGCCCCTGTGAGTCCCGGGGGACTTCTTACCATCATCGACGGAGCCATGGTCCACGTCTGCCCAGCTTGCTAGTCACCAAGAGGTGGCCAGATGTTTCACACCGGTGCCCATTTCGCACCATGGGCTGCAGAGGTCACACGTTCCCATGGAGCTTTACAAGGCTGAATATATTTTTATTCACCATGACCCACATAGGGATCTGCTCAAGGCCCCATATACTGGTCCCTTCCACGTGTTGGAAGCGGGGGACAAAACATTCACGATAGATGTTGGTGGTAAACCGGACCACATTTCGGTCGACCGCTTAAAGCCAGCACATTTAGACCTCGACCGCCCCGTCGAGACAGCACAACCGCTGAGGCAGGGTCGGCCACCCATTGTCGTTACGGCAGACCAAGTGCGACCACCCGCCAGACCACCAGCTGACCAGCAGCCTCCGCCTTGAGAGCACAGGAGTCATTCTGATAGGCTCATCAGACACCCTCACCGTTTGACTTTGTCCGTTAAAGCGAATTCTGGGGGGGGCACATGTGGCAGAACCACTGAATGACTCTGGCTAACTGTATATAATTCTCTTTAACGATGTTCTAACACCAGCCTAAACCTGTACCATTGTGTTAGGCATTACTGTGTTTTGTATATAGAGTTTGCATGTACGGGGCGTGGCTCCTTTAAGAGTGCGGGAAAATGCGGGTAAATGCGATGATGTCATGTCGCAAACCACGGGGCTGCCCAGGCAGTCCTCATGGCATCTCCGTTGAGTAAAGAGCCGTTTAATTGTTCTCTTCTATTGATCTCCATTATTCGTAGGAATTCGTTAATTCCTACAATGTAAGTTTAACACATTTTAAAAACGTGATGGTTTTAAAAATATATATTTAATGTTTCAGTGACTTTTTTCAGTAATCCGCATTCATACTTTTGACAGGTCGATCTGTCAAAAGTATGAAGGGGATTCCCTTTTTCATTGGCTCGCCTGGCCCACGTGATCCCAGGGACGCTTGCAAACTGCATGCGCCCCTGGAATACATGGGCCCTGGCATTTCAACTGTGGAGAGGCCCAGGATCGGAAGTGTCCAGACTCCGGGAGCCCTCAGTTAAGGGGGCAGACTTTTTTTCCTAATAGGAGGCATTCGCACACAGGAAGCCTCCTGTCGGAAATTACAGGGCAAAGAATGTATAAGAGGTTTTTGATATTTAGGCCGGTAAAAGAATTTACAGCAATGGACCAGTAACATGGATCGCCGAGAGTTCGCGCAGACCTTCTCCTCATTCACTGCACAGCAGAGTAGGGTCAGCTGAAATGGAACTTTCTAAGTAGTTGTGTAATTTTGCTATGCTAGAGTTTACCCTTATTTTCTTTTCGATAATTGTTAGGCATTTGACTAGAAGGCCATCTTTCTGCAGCTTTAAAATTTGGCTTTTTGATTTTTGTTATTGTTAACATTTTGATAAAATCATTGCCTTTTCTTAATAATGAAATTCATTTAGCCTCCCATTTGGTCCCTTATTCATATTTACTGGTTACTCATACAGAGATAGAGCCAAAAAATGGACCTGAACACATCGGAACAATAGTGGATTCAAATCAAAGCAATTTATACTGAAGTTTTGCAGATCTATGCAAAAGCAAATTACTGCAGAAGCTGGAAATATGAAGATCAATGGTAGCGCCAGTTCGGGATCATGATGCATTTCTCTGTCACCTTGCTCCGGAAATCATACAGATCAATTTAAAATTGTTCAGGAAAAATTAACTTGATGTTTCCAGGATTCAGGAGATGAAGATGTGAGGAAATTCTGAAGTGGTTAAAATTTATTTTGGGCTGAGAAGAGGCAAAGGGCAGACATGAGGCAGCTTTGTGTTCAACAATGGACAAAAGTTGCAGTGTAGTTACCGGGATTGAATATCAGTTAGGGCGTATAAAGAACAGCCGGTCTGAAACCGCCCATTTTAAACTACCATGGATAAAAAAATCTCGCTCATTAAATTGATTCTGCTACATTCCCTAAAGATTAAAGTGAACTAACATTCTAATTAGTTTAAACAAGGAAGACAGGTCTATCAGATGGAAAGTTTGCAAACATGTTTATGGGTATGGAGCAAAATGAAAATATTTCTTCCACAGGTAGCGGACATGTGGATCAGAACACTTGAGGAAGTTTCTGATTGGGACCAATTATCACCGTTAAAAGGGAACTGGGATGGGAGTTAACAGTTAAAGAGACAATAGCAACAGTGCTCTTTAGGAAGCTAGGGGAATCAATTTAATTTTTATCCATGGTAGCATAAAATGGGTAGTTTCAGATCTGCCGTTCTTTGTACGCCCTACATGATATTCAATCCCATTGACTGAAATGAAACTGAATATTGGCTGGGGTGTATAACTGGTGAACGATATGCTACCGGCCATTATGCATAGGAGCCCAATTGTTTTCTAAAATTGATTATCAACGGCTGTGGTTCTGATCGTGAGTATGTAAATTGTAGATTGTCCTGACAATTGTTTGGAGTTTATAGGTGCCATGGATGTGTTTCTTCCCTCGCTCCACATTTTCCTATGTTGCTATGTCCACATACTGAGTTGCAAATTTGTCTCTTACAGAAACGGACCTGTATCAAAAAGTTTCAGGTAAGACACTTTCTATCAGGTTAATTTCATCATTTTTGCCGAAATCTAAAGCTAACACTAAGGAAACTGCATACACGGTTGTAAGTATTGAATAAACATACTTCGTAAAAGAGTTAAGTATTTTTAGTCAGATACCACTTCATTTCCATGTCATTCAGAGTAAACTAACTTATCTTGTCATTATATCGTTAATTGAGGTTTACTGCAACTAATATATTGGTCCTGAATTTGCAGTCAGCTGCGAAGCGAAGGCAAACTTAAAGTAAAAATGCACAAACATGAAACATTTTTTGTAGTTATTTTCTTTAAATGTTATTTTATTAAAATGGACAAATTTGATATTGTACACAATTAGTTTTCCAGGCCTGTAACCTTTGTTTGGTAGTCAATACGCTGATAAAACCTCATTTGCACCTAATGCCTTTGGATCTAAATTTTACTGGGTAATTTAACAGCATATTTAATGCGAAACAGCCGAAATTGTTGTCAGTTTCCATGAGTTACGAAATTTCACTGTGATGGTAGGGGGGAGGGGGCAAAGCTTATGCGCTGCCATTGACAGCTTCTATATGAATGTGAAATGATAGAGATTAGCAAAAGTAAACGTGGGTCTGTTATAGGCAGAGAAAGGAGAAATTATAATGGGCAATAAGGAAATGGCATTTCTTGAAGGAAGCAGACACAAAATTAAAAATAAGAAACAGAGATGAACCAAGGGTCTAGTGAGAACGAGAATATTAACGTATTGCTATCAGCAAATAAATCATACTGGAGAAATTAATGGGGCTAAAAGTCAACAAATCCAGTGTACATGATGGCCCTCATCATAGGGTTTAAAAACAGGTGGCTACAGAGAAAATTGATGCATTGGTTTTGATCTTCCAGAAATCCATAGATTCTAGAATGTTCCCCCTGGATTGGACAGTAGCAAATATAACCCCTCTATTCAAGAAAGGAGGGAGAGAGAAAATAGGAAACTATAGACCAGTTAGTCTAAAATTAGTAGCAGGGAAAATGCTAGAATCTATTATTAGAGACGTAGTAACAGGGCACTTAGAAACTCATAATATGATTTGGCAGACTCGACACGCATGTATGAAACAGAATTCGCGTTTGAGAAATCAAATCGAGTTTTATGAGTTTGTAACTAGCAGGGTAGATAAGCGGCAGTGTGGACTTAGTGTTTTGCAAATTTCAGAAAGTATTCGATAGGGTGCCACATAAGAGATATTACACATAATTAGGGCCCATGTAATTAGCTGTAATATATGAGCATGGATTGAGAACTGGTTAACAGACAGAAAACAGAGAATAGGAATAAACGGGTCATTTTCTGTTTGGCAGGCTATAACTAGTAGGTTACCACAAGCATCAGTGCTTGGGCCTCAGCTATTTACAATATATATCAATGACTTAGAAGGTGGGACTGAGAGTAGAGTATTCAAGTATCCTGAAGATACAACGCTAGGTGCGAAAGTAAGTTGTGAGGAGGATGTAAAGCGGCTGCAAAGTGATACAGACAGGTTAATGAGCAAGAAAATGACAGATTGAATATAACGTGCAGAAATGTGAAGTTATCCACTTTGGCAGGCAACATAGAAAAGCAGAATATTTTTAAATGGTGAGTGATCGAGAAATGCTGGGATTATATGGGACTTCGGTGTCCTTGAACACGAATCACTGAAAGTTAACATGTCGGTACAGTAAGCAATTAGGAAAGCAAATGGTATGTTAGCCGTTATTACAACATAATTGGAGCAAAAGAGTAAATAAGCGTTACCCCAATTATGTAGGGCCTTGGTGTGACCACACCTGGAATACTCTGTACAGTCTTCGTCTTCTTAACTAAGGAGGGATATATTTGCCTTAGGGGGAGTGCAACGAAGGTTCATCAGACTGATTCCTGTGATGGCAGGATTGTCCTATGAGGAGAGATTGAGGAGACTAGCCCTGTATTCACCAGAACTCAGAAGAATGAGAGGTGATCTCATTGAAACACATACAATTCTTAGAGGGCTTGACAGGGTAAATGCTCGGAGGATGATTCCCCTGGCAGTAGAGCCTAGAACTAGTGGTCACAGTCTCAGAATAAGGGGTCAGCCATTTAAGACTGAGATGAGCAGAAGTTTCTTCACGCAGAAGTTTGTGAATCTTTGGAAATCTCTACCCCAGAGGGCTCTGGTTGCTCAGTCTTTGAATATATTCAAGACTGAGAACGATATATTTCGGTATACTAAGGGAATCAAGGGATATGGGGATAG
Organism: Somniosus microcephalus; assembly: GCF_052327205.1. Lineage (NCBI taxonomy): Eukaryota > Metazoa > Chordata > Chondrichthyes > Squaliformes > Somniosidae > Somniosus > Somniosus microcephalus. The sequence goes on from NW_028225179.1 coordinate 129,310,886, forward strand.
TGCTGGAAAGTTTATTTGAGTTAGTATTCAGCCCTGATCTTACTGAATAGCGGAGCAGGCTTGATGGGCCGAATGGCGTTCCTCCTGCTGATATTTCTTAAGTTCTTATGCACGCATGAGCAGAGCTAGATCTGTCCATTTGAATTGACTCGAATTCTAACATGTGCTTTCTCAAGAAATGACGAGTGTTGAGAGACCTATTTTGTTCCCTAAATTCACTACTCTCTAGCACATAAGTAATTGCGGGTTAAGTCCAATGCAGCTTATATTCCTGTCCTCATGTAATCATAGAATAGAACATATTACAGGTAAACAACACGTCGCAAACGTAAAATTGGAACACGTGAATGAATTTGAGGTTTCTTAAAAATCTTTTTCTTCCTATTCAGAAATAAAACCTTTGAAACAATCTCTTGAAGATAAAGGTTAGAAAAGTGTTAAATGAGCTACTTCTGATCATGGTTAAGATGAACGAATTTCAGTTGTTCACACAATACCTGCAATTTTACAATATACATTTATTTTCAGTTGCTACGGGAAAATCGGCAACATGTTTTGATTTCAACATTGTTGTAAATGTAAAATTGAGATTAAAATTATAAATCTGTAACCTGAAGAAAAAATGTGATATTTACGCAGCAATGAAAACACAAAGCACAGAATTGCACTCGAAATTCATTTCGGAGTATATCTTTGTTTTGTCCGTCATTGGCTGTGTTGTGCTATCATTTCCAAAAAGTTGCATGCAACATTAAGTTTTCGTCAGCTACAAATTGCTGAATTTAAAGCAGTTAATCGACAACCCCGTCAAAACGAATTCATAAATTGACGTTTCCCCATAGCTTAATCCTGTTTTTACCTTTTCAGCTGGTGGCATGCACGCTATGGACTTTTTTAATGGCTTACGCATCTGTGTTGTGGAAAGGAAGATTTCGTTAATGCACCACACTTATTAAAAATAATACATACATTTTTACACAGCGCCTGGAACTGCGTGTAATGGGCCGATCCGATAGCACCCGTTTAATGCCTCTGCCAGAGACTAATGTCTAGGCAATTCTCTTTACTGCCTGTGCATCAAGCAGCACTTAGACGGGGCGCAGATTGTAAAATCTGGTGGGTAACATGGCATGCCCCTTACAGACCTGTTGGAATATCCTTTCATTAATTTCAATGGAAGGAAAATGAGGTTGGCCCTGTTATCATGCGACCGTCTGAGGAAAACACATTACCACGCCTGCACACTCTGTCTTTCCAAAAATACCTTTATTTTTATTACTTAAAAGGTCTGCAAATATTACTTGAATTGTTTAACTGACCTGTAATGTTAGTTAATGTATGGTATGGTGTTTAATTAGCTACCGAAGGAACTGGAACGGGGATATATTAATTATTTGCCTTTCTGTGGTTAATATTATTACACCTCACCACTTATCCCTCTTTTGAAATAGATTTTTCAGATTTAGGTACATAGCAAGAGCCAATAAATATGTCACTATGCAGCAAAAATATATTCCCCACGTTGAATGATGCCCCAGATTTTCATTAAAATTAGTAACATTAACTCAACATGCCAGAGTTATTAGAATGAACGCGAATTGTATTTGCCGAGGCTGGCATGTTTCCTCCTGAAAAAGCTGCAATTTGTTTAGCAGGGATCCCAGGGCGACGGCAGTATTAGCTCACGTGCCCAAGTGGAACTTTTTAAATACTAAATAATAATTTTCGAGAAGTAATCTCAAAAACAGACATATTGTAACTCATTTCATTCAAACAGCTGTCTGTAAGTGAGAACGTCTCATGTAAAATATAATTTTTATAAAGTTTCCTATCAAATAATAATGTAGAATTAATAATGTGATCAAAAGTGTATCCAATATGGACAATCCTTTCCGAAGTAACGTCCAGTGCCTCCTTACAATCAATGAAATAGTTAACCATTTGCAAATTCAATATTCCTGTGCCTTGGAGCAGTCTAATTCATTTGAGTCTTCTGGTGTTGTCTGTTTGTTTTCTCTGTATTTGTGATCTCAATTGCTATTTTGTCTTACAGAGTTAAAACTGAAAGAGGCAAACAGAGGTAAAATATATCACGAAATGTGTAATGATCCTGTATAAAAAAATACTTATTTGAAGCTGATCCGGAGTGTATAGAGAAGAACATATTTAAGGCAAGACCTTAAATTTTTAATGGTGCTGTAGCAAATTTTCATTGAATGACAGTATAAGAATGAACAAATATATTTTACAATAATGAAGTTCTGATTCGTTTTATCAATATACTTTTGTATAACAAAACTGTTTCCTCTCCGGATTTTTTTCAATATGAGACATTTGCATTAATATCAGCTAAGTATAGCACTTATAGACCATAAGGAGTAGATTATCAACTCACTGCCCCGCAATTAAATTAAAACTGGGCAATAATGACACCAGTTTTACGCTAGGCTGGCAATCGTCAGTATGTTTCCCTGCCCTGAAAATACCTGATCCAGGTACATCTTTCATCTGCGATAAACAGTCCGCTTTTATGCTTATTATTTGTTTTTTTTCAGAAATAGACAAACTGAAAGATGACCTGCAGGACAGAGGTGAGCATGAGTATGGGGAATTTATTGTTGTATAAAGGCACCAATGTAGAACTCGTGTCAATGGCACGATCACTCTTGCAGCCAACGGCTCCAGAGAATCCAATGCTCGTGCCTTTGTTTGACAGCTTAATCACTACTTGCAAAGGCTGAAGGATGGCGACGGCCTCCGAAAATTTTGTCAGTCTGGGTAACATTCCAAATTGTCCGCCGATTTTATGGGGAATTATTAGGGAAGAAAAGTTGAAGCATAGTTGATCAATAAAGCCCGAACTTTTAAAGGGTGAGACACGTCGCAAGGCAGCGAGTTTCAGTAATGGAGTTGAAAGCACGAAGGTGTCAAAACTTAATGCACTATCACCAATGCTGGTGCGAAGGGGGAAGACATACAAAAACAATATGTGTGACCGCATTGAGTGGAAACTAAAATGTAGGTGGAAAAGCTTGGAGGGATTTCATGCAAGTATAATAATGCACTCAGACATGGGAATACATAGAAAATAGTGACTGTTGTGCTGAAGACTGGGCAGCTCATAGTTTATTGGTGGATGAGGCAATGAAGATGTGAATGAAATGGAACAGTTTATGGTATGGTGCTCCCAAGGAAACAATTGCATAAGACCAAATTGTAATCCAGATGCACTGCAAGATTTCAGTAATAGTAAAGCTAAGGTGAAAGAGAAATTGGGGAATATTGTTGTGCTGCTGAAGGATGTTGTGGTCTGAAGCTCAGCTTGGGGTCCATTAGGATCAGTAAGGTTTGCCTGAGGAGATAACAAAGTCGGACTAAGTTGCGAAGTCTTTACTAGAATTGATATTACTTTTAAGTGCCTGGGGATAAGAGTTTGATAAGAACATATGAATTAGGAGTAGGCCATATAGCTCTTCGAGGCTGCTCCGCCATTCAATAAGGTCATGGCTGATCTTTGACCTCAACTCCACTTCCTGCCCGATCACCATATCCATTGACTCCTGTAGAGTATAAAAATGTATCTATCTCAGCCTTGAATATACTCAACGACTCAGCATCCACAGCCCTTTGGGGTAGAGAATTCCAACGATTCACAATACTCTGAGTGTAGAAATTCCACCTCATCTCAGTCTTAAATGTCCGACCCCTTAACCTGAGTTTTTGCCCTCTAGTTCGAGATTCTCCAACCAGGGGAAACAACATCTCATCAATCCCCCTCAGTACCTTATACGTTTCTATGTGATCACCTCTCGTTCTTCTAAACGCCAGAGAATATAGCCCCAATCTACTGAATCTCTCCTCATAGGACAACCCTCTCTTCCTAGAGATCACTCTAGTAAACCCTCGTTGCACCAACTCTAAGGTAAGCATGTCTTTCCTTAGATATGAGACCACAACTTGGCACAATACCCCAGGTGTGGTCTCACCGAAGTCCTGTACAACTGTAGTATGGCTTCCTTACTCTTGTACTCCAACCTCATTGCAATAAAGGCCAACATGCCATTTGCTTCCTAATTGCTTGCTGTACCTGTATGCTAAGGTTCTGTGTGTCCTGTATGTGGACACATAAACCTCTCTGAGCACGAACATTTAATAGTTTTTAATCATTTCAAAATATTCTGTTTTTCTAATCTTCCTACCAAATAATAAACACACATTCCTAACATTATACTCCATCTACCATCTTATTGCCCATTCACTTAACTTGTCTACATCTCTTTGCAGTATCTTTGTGTCCTCCCCACAGCTTACTTTCGAACTTGGCTTTGTGTCATCAGCAAACTTGGCTACATTACATTTGGTCCCTTCATCTAAGTCACTAATATAGATTGTTAATAGCTGATGCCCAAGCACTGATTCTTGCGGCACTTACAGTCTGCCAACCGGAAAATGTCCCATTTATCTCTACTCTCTGTTTTCTGTCCGTTAACCAAGCCTCAGTCCATACTAATATATTAGCCCCAACGCCATGAGCCCCTATCTTGTGTAGCAACCTTTTATGTGGCACTTTATCGAATGCCTTCTGGAAATCCAAATATATTACATCAACTGGTTCCCCTTTATCTACCCTGCTAGTTAGGTCCTCAAAAAACTCTAATAAATTGGTTTAACACGATTTCCCTTTCATTAAACCATGTTGACAATGCCTAACCATGCAATGATTTTCTAAGTGCCCTATTATCACTTCCTTGATAATGGATTCCTGCGCTTTCCTGGCGACTGATGTCAGGATAACTGACCTGTAGTTCCCCGTTTTCTGTCTCCCTCCTTTATTGAATGATGGCTTTACCTTTGCTACCTCCCAATCCGCTGAGACCATTCTAGATTCTCGGGAATTTTGTAAGATCACAACCAATGCATCCACTATCTCTGCAGCCACCTCTTTTAGATCGCTAGGATGTAGGCCATCAGATCCAGGGGATTTGTTAGCTTTTAGTGCGATTAGTTTCTTAGGTACTTTGTCCCTACTGGTATTAATTACTTTACTTTCCACACTTTTGTAAGCCCCTTGGTTCCCCATTATTTTGGTATGCTATCTGTGCCTTCTACTGTGAAAATAGATAAAAAATATTTCTTTAAATTTTTTGCCATTGCCTTACTTTTCATTATATTTGCACATGTTTCAACCTCTAAGGGTCCAATGCTTACTTTTGTGAGTCACTTCCATTTTACATACATGTAGGAGCTTACAATCTGTTTTTATTTCCCTTGCTAGTTTACTCACATATTCGATTTTCTCCCTTTTTATCAATGTTTTGGTCATCTGTTGCTGGTATCTATAGCTCTCCCAATCCTCAGGGTTACTACTACTCCATGCAACATTATAAGCCTCTTCTTGTTAATTTAATATTATCTTAACTTTTTCAGTTGGCCACGGGTGGATCTCTTCTCGCTTGGAGTTTTTGTTTTGCAATGGAATTTATATTCTTTGAGAGTTTTGGAATATTTCTTTAAATGTCTGCCACTGCTTATCTACCAGCATACTTTTTAACCTAATTTACCAAACTATCTTAGCCAACTCATACTTCATACCTATTTAACTGGCTGCATTGAAGTTTAAGGCTCTTGTTTCGGATTTAAGTATTTCAATCTGAAATTCAACGTGAAATACCATCATATTATGATCACTCTTCCCCAGAGGATCCTTTACGATGAGATTACTAATTAACTCTGTCGCATTGCACAATACAAGATCTAAAATACACTGTTTCCTGGTTGGTTCCATGATGTATTGTTCTAGGAAACTGTCTCGAATACATTTCGCTGGCCATAAGCACTGATTCGAACTTGCGCCCAAATTTTGGTCAATCACGTATATTAACATGTTAGGTTCGTGTACTGATGGCAAAATTGACCTCATTTGTTTATCCACGATCTGATGTAAGGCAGTCAGTCATTTAGCACAGTAGATGTCGTGCAATACAGATCAGGTGGAAAAATAAATCTGTACATTTCCAGCATATATATAGAGGCAGAGCGCTGCTTGCAGATGGTGTCGTCCATAAAACATATATAGATAATTAACTCCGAAGTTGTATCCAGCTAGATCTTTTTAATTCTGAGTGAATGTACCGATGGACAAAACGGGGTAGATTTTCCTCTTTCTGTTAAAATTGAGCACAGCTGTTCATTTTTGATCATCAACTGTTCTAATGGACAGGAATTCTGCCCAATATTATGATATGTCTTCTGCCTTGTGGAGTCTGATGCCTGATATTTGATAGAAAAAGCTAAATTTAATCCCAACAGATTTTGCTACAGATTTTCGCTGCTTCTCTTCAGAGCCATACATTTTGGATTTTCTGTCCTCTGGTGTGGCTTAGTGCTGATTTGCGGGGAAACAAATTGTGGGAAAACTACATGTTGGTACTCAGAGGACAGGATATTTAGGGTGCAAAAGGATGCTCTCAAACAGAAGGTTTTCACTGCATGATAACATTGTGGGAGAGGTGGGTAGTGGCTTCTAATTTGCAATGAAATATGAGTATCTAGATTTACCCCTTGAGCAATGGTCAAAAATGTGTCGCTATTTTCTTACAGTAAAGACTTTCTAGTCCCGCAACTTCTGAAACAATCTAGCTTGTAATACATTTATCAAATATGTCCATGAGACATTAAGCACGTTTATCCTTTGATTAATTTCTATTTATTTTATTTATATCGTTTACTAATGTACCTATGAAGCAGGAAAATTAACTTGATCGGGCATCGTGTTGCAATCATTTTAGTCAACCCATTCTTCATATTTTTGCAGAATAGTTTCCTTGCCTGTATATATATTAGCGTATTACATAATTTTCAACGTCAATCTCGTTAGCTATTGTTGCAACTTGCTGGTTTTGTTTATGTGTTCTTTTTACTATTTTATTATTTTTAGATGATAATCTGCGTAGAAAAACAATAGGCAAGTACACCATCTGTCTTCACTATTTTAACTGACGACCATATTATATAGTGCGGTTACAGCATCACTCTCATTGAAACAATTATGTTCTTCTTTCCATAGAAGTGTTAACATAACGTGAGAAACATAAAATGCTGTAAATACACAGGAATTCTTTTAATAGTTTTAAAGTGGTATTTTAAGTGAACGGTTTGGTGCAGAAATTTTGGTCTACATTTTACCATTAGAGATGCGGAGGAAGTCGCTGTGATGGTCTAGCAGTTTCTGGGCAATAATTTAAATCCTAACCCGCCTAGCAGGAAATTGACCGAATCAGATTGGATTGGCCACCCGTTTTACGCAGCAACCACTCAACCCGCAATATTGCATAGTAAAATCAGCTGGATGTAAAACAGAAGGCCGACCAGATTCCGTTTACTTTACTGCCTGACGGGGTAGATTCAATTATTAATTTCAGACCTCCTGCATTTGCTTTTTCCCTTTATTATTATACCAACTTTTCTGTCGCAAGCAATTGCCACTGCGAAACAGCTTGAACTTTATTTTGGGCTCAGTATAAAGGCATCCCACTGTGAATAATCAATGTAATAGTGCCCAGGCACTGTGATTAAAGTTGAATCCTCAAAATTTCTTATTGCTTCGCATTTCCATTATGGAAATCGAGCTCTGGCTTGAAAGGAAATGTACCATGCAACATCAATATTTGCAACAGCATAAACCATGAACGATTCAGAGAGACGTTGTCAAGGAAATCCATTCAAATATATGGCTGGATTTTTGGCTTGAATGGTACCGCAACTTCCAGGGAAGTTCGCCAGCATTTCATATTGTGGGCCACAAAAATGCACCACTGCAAGCTGTATAATAGATTACATATAGTTGTTAGCCGCATTATCTAAGTGAGGTATATGCATCTCGGGTGCCGTCAGGTAAGTTTGTACATTTTTTCCAGATCAGAACCCTCCGCATGCAGGAAGCCTCCGATCCGAAAATATGGGCCAGTGTTTCCATGGTGAGCTTAGGACAGCGCTGAATTCAACGCGAAGCTCCAAGTTAACCGAGGTGACATTAAGTAGGCGTTACCCACCGTCTGACGTCACCTCTCTTTAATTTAAATCTGCAGGGCCAGCGCTCTTATCTGCAGCGCTGCCAGACCATGGAAAATGGCAGACGCTGCTGGACCTGCCATCAACTGGCAAAAGAGCAGCGGCCGCCGTCTTTCCGTTACATTTTGACGGTAATGGTTGACGTAAAACTCCCTAATTTTTATCCAATGATATTTGATCTTGGCACATTTTATTCCTCACTCTATTTGTATAAAGTTTCTAATTTTCATATGCATTTATGTCCACCAAATTAATTTTGCTCCTCTCCTGTAATAATTCGTTTATTTCAGGTATAAGACTAGACCGGCATTTGTCACTTTTGGTGTAGTAGACATTCTTGGTTTGTGACCCTGGAGAATGAAAGCTGTCACGGGATAATCATCATGTAATTCGATCCTCTCAACAATCTTTGACAGTGCACGCACATTTCAAGCAATGCTCATCAGGAAACAAGGAAGAACAAGATGTGTACCTGCTCCAGAAACTAACTGAGAAAGTTCCTATTGGTGTAGCATGTCTCGAAACATTTCTAATTCATCGTGCTTGTTCAGCGCTTTGCTCTATTTTAGAACAAACATTGAAATAAAACAACTGGCAGACTTTGAACACGAAAGATCACTTTGCTTTAAACTACGGTTTCACAACTTTTGGATAATTGTCTTTCAGAATTAGACAAAGCCAATGAAGCTCTTGACGATGCAGGTGAGGACAAAATTACGCAATGTTGCACTGATCTGGATAACTGATCCGCGAGAAATGACTGGAGAAGAAGTAAATGCCTCCAAAAGGTTTTGTGCCCCATGAAATAAGTAATTACGATTCTTTTGGAATAGGAAATAGGTTTCTGTGGAACTTGTAGTATTGACCGAGTTTACGTCAATTATCACGTTTATCCTACCTAAGACACCAACTCAACGTGCAGTTAGCGCTGATGTACGTTCTGCAAAAATGCTGCATTACATTCAACGGCTCTCTTTCCAATACATTTCACTTTTCGCTGCTTGAAACTGTGAAATTTAATTTTAGGAAGTTTAAGCAAACTGAGGCCAAATGTTCATTTTGTTGCAACCACCATTTTTACTCTGTATTTGCAGAGCTAAAATTGAAGAGGAAAGAATCAGGTAAACTAACATGTCAAGAGTGCTTTACTATTTAATTATTTTTGGTAGCCGGCACTGCATTTTCATAACATATATTCTATTAGGATTGAATTATGCAACCTACAATCTTTAATTTTAATCTTTCATACAGTCTGCAATCTTTAATAATAGCTTATATAATTATTATCTTTAGAACTCTTGGATCATATTAAAAGCGATGGTGAGTAATGATGATCAATAAGCAGAACGTAACAGAAGAAAAGTTATGGGGTGAAATTCTCTGTTGACGGGTGCGCAAGATGAGCATTATGGGATCAACTGATCTGGAATTGATAATAAAATTGAAAATTAGGGTGATTTCTGTAATGGCTTCAAATATCCAACGCCAATTTACATTCCGCCCCCAAGTTCGAAATCTACCTCTTGCTATTTTACTTGCTAGATATTTTACAGTCATTTGAAAAATACAGTAGGCATACGAATGCTCAGGGCTGCCAAAGGGCGATTTAGGAAATATAAAAGCGCAAAGTATCTATGTTGCTTCTTCCATGATTCACGATCGGCAGTTTTCCTTCACACATTCAACCGCAGATATTTGGGGGTAACTTTCACTTTTCAATGCCGGCGGTAAACTGGTGGTTGCATTTTTTCCATCCATTATATTGGGCGGGGTTTGTAATGAGCTTCCAATCCGCAATCACTTATTTGCTGCTTGCGCTGAAAGTGAAAAATGCTAACTCTAAACTTTCAGCTCACTTAGCAATTTCTGAGATTGAATTCGCAATGTTTCTTTATAGATGTTGGGCTGATTAAAACAATATACTGGGGTTCAATATATTAACATCAGTTAGAATTTGTAATCTTTGATAAGCCTGAAATTATCCAATGTAGATTAATTCTAGCTTCTTTTGTTTCCATTTGTCCCTTCTCTGGCTAATAACCAACTTAATCCTCCCCTGTACACTTTCCAAAGAGAATATATGCCCTGTATAATTATTTGTACATATTAGACAACGTTGGATCAAAACCATACTCTATAAATGTTTGCTACTAACCTGTGAACCAATTACATTTTGCACGTTTCCCTCTGTGTGCCATATCAATTTCTGCAATTAAATATGATGTTGCTGTTTCTGTATTTTCTCTCTCAACTCGTTGTTCAGTATCATCATGTTTTCAAGTGAATTCCAATACCAGTCATTCACACTGCTGGAGAAAACGTCAATATGTAAAGTCAATACCAAAAATTTAGAGGAATCAATTATATTGTTCTATTTACGTGATAAGAATTAATTCACAACCTCATAAAGATGCAGGTCGTTCAAAAATGACGTGAAAAGTTACATCATCTCATCGATGATTTCCCATACCTGTGCTGATCTCCATAGTTTTGTCTCAATTATAGTGGGTATCTGGAAACGTATACAAGATAATTTAAATGTATAGGAAAGATGAATCATGTCATGCAATACTACAAGGTCAAACAGACCTTTGTGAAAAAGGAGCGCAACTGCAGGCTGATGAAATTATTGTGATCCTGACAGATTCAGTTGTAAATGCATGTTTGCACTTCATAAAGATTTTATGCATTTTTACATTACATTTTCAGAGGAGCTCGTGGCAGAATCTAAGACTGGTGAGTATTTTTTAATACTGCTGCTCCAAGAATTTGAAAAGTATCAGTGATCATCACCGCCAGTATTCAAAAATTTCTGAGCTCGGATGAGAATCAGGCGTGACTCCAGTATGGTATGTTGCCTCCCTGATGCCAGGGTCAAGGATGTCACTGAGCGGCTGCAGGACACGCTGACTGGAGGGGGGAAACAGAGAGAGGTGTTGTCCATATCCTTACCAACGACATAGGTAGAAAGAGGGATCAGGTCCTGCAGGTGGAATGTAGGGAGCTATGAAAGAGATTAAAAAGCAGGACCTCAAAGGTAGTAATTACTACCGGTGCCACGTGCTAGTGAATACATGAATAGGAGGATAGAACAGATAAATGCGTAGCTGAAGGGAGGGCTTTAGATTCCTGAGGAACTGGGACTGTTTCTGAGGAAGTTGACAAGCCGGACGGGTTACACCTCAACAGAGTCGGGACTAATATTCTGGTAGCAGATTTGCAAGTGCTGTTGCGGATGGATTAAAGTAGCTTGGCAGAGGAATGGGCACCAGCAAATAGGAGTAGAAAAGATGAATAAGGTGCATAAAAGAGTGAGTGTATTCACAGAATCACAGAAACCCCACAGTGCAGATAGAGGCCATTTCGGCCCATCGAGCCTACACCGACACATATCCCACCCGATCCCCGTAACCCCTACACCAACACATATCCCACCCTATCCCCGTAGCCCCACGTATTTAATCCCCCTAACACTAAGGGTCAATTTTTTATCATAGCCAATCAACCTAACCCGCACATCTTTGGACTGTGGGAGGAAACAGGAGCACCCGGAGGAAACCCACGCAAACACGGGGAGAATGTGCAAACTCCACACAGACAGTCACCCGAGGCCGGATTCGAACTAGTACTAGAGAAGAAAGTAGTACTGGAGGCGGAAGCAGTCCCATATTAGATCTGAGCAGACTAAGATAGACTACAAATCTTCAAAAATGGTTTTAGAATGCATGTATGTAAACGCACAAAGTGTGATGAATACAGTTGGTGAGCTACAATCACAATTAGCTGTGTGGCAATATGATATTGTGGCAATAACATCAACGCGGCTTAAAAATGGTGAGGACTGCAAACTTAATATTCAAGAGTAGAACATGTTCAGAAAAAATAGTGAAGGAATAAAGGGAAGTCGGCTGGCAGTGTTGATTAAGGAAAACATTGTAGTGTTCGAAAGGGAGGGTGTTCTTGAGGGAACAAGGACATAATCCACTTGGTTAGAGTTGAGGAGCAAAACGGTTATGATCACGCTATTGGGGGTATTCTATAGGCCTCGATATAGTGAGAGGGAGGTAGAGGAGCAAATCTGTCGTGAAATCGCAGAGCTATAGAGTGGTGATATTGGGGTATTTAATTACCCAAATATCGATTGGGATAATGCTAGTGTACAGGGAAAGGAGGGGAAGGAATTTCGGAAATGTGCTCAGGAGAATTTCCTTGACCAGTATGTTCTTGGCCCAACTAGGAAATAGGCATTGCTTGATCTGGTGCAGGGAAATGAGGTGGGCCATGTCGACGAAGTGTCACTGGGAGAACATTTGGGTACGAGTGATCATCGTATCATAAGAATTAGATTAGCAATGGAGAGGAGCAAGGAACAAACTAGAGTGCAACTTCTAAACTGGAATAGGGCTAACTTCAATGGGATGCGAAAGGGTCTAGAGAGCGTAAAATGGAACAAAGGTCTGACAGGAACAACTGTAATGGAACAATAGTTGATGGTTTAGGAGGAGATGCTCCACGTACAGGCTAGGTACATTCCAACAAGAGGGAAGGTTAAGAGAAACAAAGCAAGGGCTCCTCATATGACGAGGGAGATAGAGAAGCTGATTAAACAAAAAAAGACGGTGCATGATGCATGTCAGGTGAATTCTTCAAGGGAGAACCTGCCCAAATACATTAGGTTGAGAGGGGAAGTTAGATGACAATAAGATTGGCAAAGAGAGAATATGAGACTAGAATGGCGTTTAACATAAATTGAAACCCAAAAATCTTCGACTGGCATGTAAACAGTAAGCGGGTAGTAAGATGTGTGGTAGGGCCTATTAGTGACAAAAAAGCTGATATATGCTTAGAGGCGCTGGGCAAGGCTAGAATGCTCCATGAGTACTTTGTATCGGTGTTAACTTAGGAGCTGGATGCTGACAAAATATCGGTAGATGTGGAAAAGGTAGAAGCAATGGAAGGGCTGAAACTTGATAGACAGGATGTACTAGAAAGGATCGGTATGCTTAGAGTGGATAAGTCACCTGGTGCAGATGACTTGCATCTCAGGATACTAAGGGAATCTGGGGAGGAAATAACGGAAGCGCGTGCCATAATTTTCCAAGAAATGATATAAGGACATTCCTACTAACTACAGGCTGGTCAGTTTAACATTAGTGTTGGGTAAAATTATAGAACAATAATCAAGGAAAAAATAGTGGGCACTTGGAGAGGTTTAAGCTAATTAAGTAGAGCTAACATGGATTTGTAAAAGACAGATCGTGTTTGAGTAATCTAATTCAATTTTTTGATGAAGTAAACGGGAGGATTGATGAAGGGAATGCAATGGATGTATTATACATGGTGTTTAGGAAGGCGTTTGACAAAGTAACGCAAAGAATGCTGGTTAACAAAATTGAGGCTCATGGGATAGGTGGCTCATTGGCAGCTTGGAGAAGGAATTAGTTTAAGGATAGTAAAGAGAGATGTGTGAGGTGATGCATTTTGCCAGAAGGAACGGAGCGGCAATATGCACTTAATGGCACATTTTTTAAGAGTGTGCAGGGACAGAGGGACCTTGAGTTAATGTGGTGTCGGGGGCTTCCCACGGGTGCAAGCCCCCGACTTACACCTACATAGCGTGCTGACAGTTGAAGCCTGGTCCTGCATGGATTTCCTGTCAGTCGCCCGGTTCAGCTCCCGGCGCGCTGTGCTTGCGTGATCCAGCGGCATAGTTAGTTCGATGAGCCGGCTGGGATCACGGGAGCACTGGGCAACCAATCGGAGGTTGCAAAAGTTCATTCATGAGTTTGATAGTAGGAACTGTCAAACTCATGAAAACTCTGGGCGCCCAAAACAGTACTTAAACTTCAAAGAAAAGTTAAAAAAAATCCCACTAATTAAATTAACTATTCATAACTGTAAAAAAACTAATTTAAACAATTATTCAAATTTTTGAAAAAAATAATTTTTTAACAAATCGGGTCTAAAAATACACTTACCTTACTGTAAAGTCTTTAAAAATAATAAACCTGTGGAAAAAAAATTCTAACTTTAATTAATAGACCACTTACCTTTTAAAACTAAGCACTTACGTGTGCTTTTTTCTCGCGTAAAAACTGGAGGCCTTATCGCACGGGCAACCCTGTAAAAAAAAAGGAATTTCAGCGTGCACGCACAGACTCCTGCGTGCATGTGTTCAACCTCTGAACCCCTTGGTTCAGAGGATCGGAAATGCCAGTTTCCCGCGCATGCGCTGTGAATGCAGAAAACCGGCAATTCCATCGGTCCCACGCGTGAGTACACGGTGCTTCCTCACACGTTGGGACCCGAATTACTGGGCCAATGTGTATAGGTCCCTGAAGGTGGCAGGACATATTGAGAGAGTGGTTAACAAAGCATATGGGATCTTGTGCTTCATAAATAGAAGTAATGGCCCAGAAATTCGGGTCGGGGGCTTCCCGCGGGAACAAGCCTCTGACCTGCACTTACCTAATGCACCGGCCATTGTGCTGTGGGCCCGTGTGGGATTCCAATCCTGGGCCTGCTCCAACTGCCAGCACGCAGTGCTTGCGTATCCCAGGAGCGCAGTTAGTTTGAAGCGTCCCCTGGGCTCACGTGGGCCATGGAGAGCCAATGGCAGCAGGGAATCTGTATTCCTAGTTTTAACAGGAACACCTGTCAAATCTATGAATACAATTCAGCCCTAAAACATAACTAAAACTTCAAATACATTTTTAAAAAGTCACATTTTTTAAATAACGATAAGTTATATAAAATAACTATTTTAAACAATAATTTAAATTTTTGAAAAATTAATTACATTTCTACCGGGGCTAAAAATAAGCTTACCTTTCTTTAAACTATTTTAATATAAGAAAACTGTGGTAAAAATGTTTTAATTTCACCACTTATCTTGGTAAAAGCAGGCCTTGCAACTGCTTTTTAAAAGCGTTGCTCCTGGAGACTTACCCTCCCGGAGAAACCTGCATTAAAAACGGAAATTCCAGGCGTACGCACTGCCTCTCCGGTGCACGCTTTTGACCTGTGAACCCCTTCTTTTAAGGGAACCGAAGTTCTGGTTTCCCACGCATGAGCAGTGCATGCACAAAACCGGCACTTTCGTTGGGCCTATGCATGAGTAACCAATGCGTACTCACCCTTGGGGACCTGAAGTTCATTGAGTACAAAAGTAGAGAAGTTATGCTGGGCCTTTATAAAGCGCTGGTTAGGCCACAACTGGAGTATTACATCTAGTTCTGGAAACCGCACTTTAGGAACCATACCCATAGAGGGTGCAAAGGAGATTTACCAGAATGGTTCCGGGGATGGGGGAACATAGCTGCAAGGACAGGTTGAAGTAGCTAAATTTGTTTTCATTGGAGCAAATGAGGTTGAGGAGTGATTTGATAGAGATATAGAGGATTATGACGGGTTTGGAGCGGCTAGATGGGGAAAGGCTGTTCCCACTAGTTGATCGTACAAGGACTAGGGGAAGCAGATTTAAGGTTTTAGGCAAGAGATACAGGGCGGATGTGAGGAAAAACATTTTTATGCAGCGAGTGGGGAGAACCTGAAATTATCTGCCGACGGAAGTGGTGGAAGTGGAGACACTCAGGCCTAGAAATTCAGTTGGTTGCACCAGCCGCTAGCGCCTTAAGAGGGCGAGTAGTGGGGCGCTAAGCGGCTAGCGACCGGGTGCGGCGTGATCCTCACCTCTCGTGAAATTCAGTAACGATTTAGCGGTGGCACAAAACTTTTGCACGCGCTCAGCTGCACGCACAGATCCTGACATCATTTCATGGTGCAATGCCCTTTCTGCGCCCTGAACCGGAAATTCAGTGGCACTGGCCTATTGTGCGTCTGGCGCCCCCAGCGACTGGTTAAAGGGAATGGTTTCCAGTCACTGCAGGGCGCAGGGGGCGCTAATTAAAGGGGACTCCTCCTGCAGTATAAATATCAACCATTTTGCTCCACTCCTTCTTTGTGAGACACTGATATTTGGAGAGAGACAAAGGGAGAGAGCTTTCTGGTTTCAATCAACACTCGCTCAGGTACTTCTGGCTTCAGGCCAGAGCTTTGCACTTGTAATTAACTTTCAGTGCCATAGCATTAATTCGATACATCTAATGGGGGCTGCAATGGGTGCAAACGTTGGCTTACTGCATTGCATTCAGAGGACTCAGAGACGCCGTGAGAGACTGCCAGTCATGGCCAGATGGAGAATGGCCAACAGGCATCGGCACAGGAGGACTTACCTGTAATGATCAGTAATATGTCATTCTGGAATGGTACATTGGTGGAGCTGTATGTTAAGTAGGGGGCTACCCACAAGGCAGTAGTCACGATGAATGCCTGTACACTAGTCCACATGGCTGAATAAATGACTAGCTCAAGCTAGCTGTTCATAATGAAAATGTCTATTTATTTATGAACATATACATGGTACCAGGATTGGTAATATCTGCTGAATATTGTGAAATGCAACATGGAGAATTTGAAGCCACCGGAAGGTTTGAAACTCACGGGGAATGTTGACTGCAATTGGTGGAATTTCAAACAACAATTCGAACTCTACATTGCTGCCATCAGGTTCGGTACAAAGCCAAATGCAAGGAAAGTAGCGTTACTGCTCACGATTGCAGGCCCGCAGTCGATAGAGGTATTTAATACGTTTGTATTTGATCAAGAGGAGGACAGAGAAAAAACGGAGAATGTGCTAAAGAAGTTTGATACACATTGATCTCGCAAAAAGAAGGAGACCTATGAGAGTTACGTGTTCCATTCACGGACACAGCAGCAAAATGAGACTTTTGATAGCTTTGTGACCGATCTGAAACTGAAAGCACAGACATGCAATTTCTCTGAACTGAAATCATCCATGATTCGTGTCCAGATTGTGTTTGGTATTCATGATAAAAAGGGCAGGGAACGTTTGTTGAGAGACACCGAACTAACATTGGAGGATGCTGTGAAAATATGCCATGCAAGTGAGCTAGCTCAACAGCACGCAAAGACTTTCAGTGAAATTAATAATAATGCAACTGTAATGAGTGACTGTGCTGCTGCCGATCCTGTGTCCTACGAGGGGAAGAAACATGGGCAGAACAGAAATGCAAAGCAATCAGAGGATGGAATTTTTAATTGTAAATGCTGTGGTTACCAGCACCAGTCAAGACAGTGCCCAGCGTTTGGAAAAATGTGCACAAAATGTAATGGAAAGAATCACTTTGCCAAAAAATGTTTTTCAAAAGTAAAAACAAAGAAAGGGCAACCAGTCAATGCGATAGAGGACACTGATTTAAGTGAGACATTATTTGTAGGAATGGTGTCATATGACAATATCGAAAAGGATACAGAAAATGTGCAGCCCTCAGGAATGGACAATGCTGAACATAAAGTTAATGCAGTTAAATAGGACAAATGGATAATGCCACTGCAGGTAAATGGAGCATTAGTTACATTGAAACTAGACATTGGGGCAAAAGAAAACTTAATCAGTATGAGTGACAATAAAAAGATGAAAGAAAAGCCCAAAGTACAGAAAAAGTCAGTACTACTGAAGAACTATAATGGACAGAAAATAGACAGCTTAGGTGTATGCAGACTTAAATGTACAGTCAAAGACAGAGTGCATCATCTCATGTTTTCTGTTGTGGCTGAAGGACTTGATTCACTACTAGGTGACAAAGCTTGTGAGGACTTAGAACTGGTCAAGAGAGTCTACCGTATAAACTGTGCCATAAGCAGACCAGATGGCTCGATGGATTCTGTAGTGAGTAATTTCCAGGATGCGTTCAAAGGATTTGGAGTTCTATCATTCACTTACAAGATCCAGCTAAAGGAGCATGCTCAGCCAGTGGTACATGCTCCACGGAGAGTCCCAGCACCCCTGCATGACCGGCTCAAGAAACAACTGGACAGAATGACCACACTAGGAGCCATCAGGAAAGTCGAAGAGCCAACAGGCTAGGTTAACTCCATGGTATGTGTAAAGAAAAAGAACAATGATCTAAGAGTATGCATGGATCCAAAAGATTTAAATACAAACATAAAACGTGAACACTACCAGATTCCCAAGTGAGAAGAAATCACCAGTGAAATGTCAGGTGCCAGATACTTCACAAAGCTCGATGCCTCACAAGGATTTTGGCAACTAAAACTGGATGAAGAGAGCACCAAATACTGTACCTTCAACACACCATTTGGCAGGTATTGTTTCCTCAGAATGGCTTTCGGGATAATATCTGCATCTGAAATCTTTCATAGAGCGATGGAACACATAATTGAAGGCTTGGAAGGAGTTCGGGTCTATGTTGATGACATCATCATCTGGGACTCCACACTGAAAGAACACAATGAGAGACTGACTAAAGTGCTACAGAGCATACGACGGAATGGACTGAAGCTCAACAAAGCCAAGTGTCACTTTGGCATCCAGGAAGTCACTTTCCTAGGAGATAATCTATCTGGTAAAGGAATAGAGCCAGATATGGAAAACGTAAACGTCACACTCAACATGCCCCGACCCACTGGCAAAAAAGGAGTGCTACGCATCATGGAGATAATAAACTTCATTGGAAAGTTCATTCCTAACTTGTCAGCCAAGACAGCCTGTCTGCAAGACCAGCTACATAAAACAAATGAGTTTGCATGGACAGAAAGACATGAACAAGAGTGGATGAACCTCAAAACAGTGCTGACAACCACACCTGTACTCACCTTCTTTGACCCAACAAAGAGAATCAAAGTGTCAACGGATGCATCTAAAGATGGCCTAGGCGTGGTCTTGCTACAAGCAGAAGGTGAAGATTGGAAGCCTGTTGCCTATGCCTCCAGGTCTGTGACTGACTCTGAGTGTTGATACGCCCAGATTGAAAAGGAATGTCTAGGCTTGGTAGTTGGACTAGAAAAGTTCCATGGCTACATATATGGACTTCCCACCTTCACAGTTGAGACAGACCACTGCCCACTGGTTGCCATCATAAAAAAAATCTGAATGAGATATCTCCAAGGATTCAACGACTCATGATGAAGCTGCAAAGATATGACTTTGAACTGATCTACACATCAGGCAAACACATAGGCTTAGAAATTCACTAAAGCCCCGCCAGCTCAGTTGCGCCGAAAATTTTGCGCTGGGCGCGGAGCCTCTCGCAGCCGTCCGATATTCAGTTGCTGCGCCTAAAATCGAGGACGGCCGCTATTCAAGGGTGTGGCCTCCTCCACCCTCCCCCCGCGGAAACCAGCCGGCAATGCCGCGGGGGGGGGTGGAGGAGGCCGGGGAAGGAGGTGCGGGCAGGCGGCCGCCGAAAAAGCGGCCGGCCGCACCTCCACCTTAAAGCGCCCCACTAAGGCTGCAGGAAGGCCCCGGTCTCCGGATGTTATTAGCGGCCGCCGCGGAGGAGGCGGCCGCTACTGAAGATGGGGGTCGGGGCAGTAGCGGGGTGGAACTGGGGCACTGCGCACACTGATGACGTCATCGGTGCCGGCGCAGCGCTACCGGCTACCGCCGCCATTACCGCGGCACTGAATATCAGCGCTCCCACCCCTACTGGCGCAGAGGCCCTCTTTGGGTGCAAACTGGTGGCGCAGGCCACTGAATTTCTAGGCCATAGTGTTAGCTGATGCACTATCCCAAGCACCCACAATGAGTCATGTGAGCTCTACTGAGGAAGACGTGGATGTTCATGTAAGTATGGTCACTGCTGCGCTGCCCGTGTCAGACACAAAATCAGAGCAAATAGCAGTAGAAACAGTAAAAGATACAGTGTTACAAACAGTAATAGAGAACATTCGTTATGGTTGGCCAAAGCTTCCTGTCCAAAGTACTATCAGATCAGGTCAGAGTTGAGTGCCACATGTGGACTATTACTAAAACAGAACAGAATAGTCATTCCACAGGCTCTACGTCAAGGCATGCTCAAAAGGATTCATGAGGGACACCTCGGAATTGAAAAATGCTAAAGGAGAGCAAGAGACACTGTTTATTGGCCTGGCATTAATAAGGACATTGAGAACATGATAGGCATATGTGAGACATGTCAGAAACACCAAAACAAACAAGCAAAGGAACCAATGATAGTAGCTGACTTATCAACAGCACCATGGCAAAAGGTTGGTATGGACCTCTTTCATTTGAATGGTAAAACTATCTAATAGTGATTGACTACCATTCTAACTATCCTGAGATGGCGCTGCTCTCAAGCACATCAGCAAGCAGTGTCATAATGCATGTTAAATCCATCTTCGCCAGACATGGAATTCCCAGGATTGCCTTTAGCAACAATGGTCTGTGCTTCAACTGTAAGGAGTGGCAACAGTTTGCAGCACGTTATGACTTTCAACACATCACATCCAGTCCTCTGTATGCTAAGTCGAATGGTAAGGCAGAGAAAGGTGTTCATGTTCTCATACAGCTACTGAAGAAAGCAACAGAAAGCAAGTCTGATCCTTATCTCGCCCTGCTGAGCTACCGAGCCTCCCCTTTAGACTGTGGTTCTTCACCTGCTGAACTCCTAATGGGTTGCAAGTTGCGCACCACGCTACCCTGCTGTGCAAAAGAAAAGCAGAGTAAGGAACTGAGACAGACACTTCAACTGTAAAGCTGAAACAGAAATCACACTATGACAAGTCATCCAAAACTCTGAAACCATTGACAAGGGATGATGTTGTCAGGATTGAGGAACCAGATGCATGGAACAGGAATGCTACAGTTCTTGAGAAAGTAGGACCAAGGTCATACACTGTTAGAACTGAGGAAGGACAGATTCTCAGGAGGAACCGCCGATGACAATGCCGCAACTGAATCTTTTCACTCACCACCAGAACAATCTAACACAAACACACATACAGGCTCTCATGAAAACACATCAGACCTACTGTGCTGAGAAGATCCACACGTGAAGTAAAAAAGCCTGATAGACTTAATCTTTGAGTATAAAGAAAACTATAATAAAATAATGAAATGCTTAGAGTTCATAAAGTAAAGCTTTGAAAATGTGTTGACTGTTATGAAGATGTTTATGTCGTTATGATTGATTGATATTGATTTTGTTAAACCGCGAAGGAAGGGGGATGTAATTATCAGTAACATGTCATTCTAGAATGGTTGACTAGGTGGAGCTGTATGTTTTGTAGGGGGCTACCCACAAGGCAGTAGTCAAGATGCATGCCTGTACACTAGTCCACATGGCTGAATAAATGATTAGCTCAAGCTAGCTGTTCATAATGACAACTGTTACGTCCGTGTATAATAAGAAACAGACTGCGGAGAACTGTACAACAGGTGTTTACTCAACGTGGCTCAAACTGCAACTGATCTGTACAGGTTACTACTCAGTGTTATAGACAGGTGTGGTCACTGCCGGTACTGCAGTATACATGAGCTGTAAAACATAGTCCCCCCCCTTAAAGGTATATACATTACAATTCCTCCCCATTTAGATTAATAGTACCATAACACTCATTTAACAATTAAATATCAAACTAATTACAATTAACACTTTTAACATGCAACATTAGCTGAAAATAGTCTATTTATATATTCAGTCTTTGGGGAGGCTTCCTGATCCTTTCTGGATAGCTCCTTTCCCGAGTGTCTTGCTCTTGGTGCGGAGGCGATTCTGGCCCCCTGTTGTCGGTTGGTTCATCAGCTTCCGATGCTACTGTTTCTGGGGTAGATGCGACCTGTCCATCGGGTTCATCACCAGGTATGTATGGGCGAGGCATGGGGTTGACTTCTTCCTGTGACTCTAGGATCTGGTCAGCATGGCGTCTCACGATGCTCTCCCCAACGTCAACTGTGTACATTAGTGGGCCCTGCCGTGTGCATATCGTTCCTGGCTGTCATTTTTCTGTTCGGTAGTCGCGGCCCAAGACTGGTTGCCCTACATTGAAGCTCCTTGTTGGCTTCTCATGGATGTGGTGGAATTGCTTACTCTCAACATCTCTTCATACATTTGGTCTGAGCAAATCCAGGCGAGATCTTAAACTTTGGTTAAAGAACATCATGGCTGGGGCCTGGTTGGTGACTGCATGTGTCGCATTCCGGTAGGCGAACAGGAAATTGTCCACCTTGTGCTGCAGCAGAATGTTGTCATTGTACATAGCCTTTATTGCCTTCTTAAAGGTTTATACAAACCTCTCAGCCAATCCATTTGTGGCTGGATGATAAGGGGTGGATGTGTAATGCCTTACCCCATTCTTTTTCAAGAACCTCCGAGACTCTTCGGACACAAACTGTGGTCCGTTGTCGGAGCAAATCTGTTCTGGCAAGCCATTCCTGGCAAAAATGGTCCGTAGGACTGCAATAGTTTTCTCCGTGGTGGTGGAGGACAATTTGATGACCTCAGGCCATTTCGAGTGCGCATCCATGACTATTAAAAACATTGAGTCCATGAATGGACCAGCAAAATCAATATGCACCTGTTGCCATGGAGATGAGGGCCACTCACATGGGTGTAGAGGGGCCTGTGGTGGTGCATTTTGGACTTTCTGGCATCCTGAGCAGCTCTTGGTGAGGTCCTCGATTTGTTTATCGATTCCCGGCCACCACACATAAGCCCTGGCTAGGCTTTTCATTTTTACCCCTCCCAGATGACCCTCATGAAGCTCATTGAGCACTCTTTCCCTTAACTTGGGTGGAATTACATCTCGGGATCCACACATCAAGGTCCCCAGGCACACTGACAGCTGTTCTCTCCTTGTCGAGAATGCTGGCAACAGTGAGTCATCATGTGCTGGCCATCCCTTCACCGTCAAATCTTATACCCGAGATAGCGTCGGGTCATTTCGGGTTTCCTTTTCGATACTAGCGTTAGTTACGGGTAGGTATTCAACTATAGTCGAATGGAATATTTCGACAGGATCCACTGCTGGTGCTTCCTCCGTGGTAGGCAGTGGCATGCGTGATAGCCCATCAGCATTTCCATGCTGTTTCGTGCCCTTATATTCATAGTGGTGCGCCCCTAGAAAAAGTGACCATCTTTGTAGTCGTTGCGCAGTCATCCCCGGAACGCCCTTCTTCAGATTAAAAATGGAGACAAGAGGCTGGTGATCAGTCAGCAAGGTGAATTTCTGCCCGTGCAGATAGTGATTGAACTTTTTCACTCCCCACACTTGGCTGAGTGCCTCCCTGTCAATCTGGGTGTAGTTACGCTCGGCTGAGGTTAGTGATCATGACGCAAAGGCTATTGGCCTCTCTGAGCCATCTGAGAATTTGTGCGAAAGCACTGCTCCAATGCCGTAGGGTTACGCATCACATGCCAACCGAATTGGTAATGCTGGGTTGTAATGGGCCAACACCTCTTTCGATGTGATCCGTGTTTTGCTCTTCTGGAAAGCTCGTCTACATTCGTCATTCCACTTCCATGGCACCCCAGTTTGCAGTAGGATGTTTAGTGGGTGTAGTACTGTAGACAAATTTGGCAAGAACTTATGGTAGTAGTTTACAAGCCCGAGGAACGACCTCAGTTGTGACACATTTTCCGGTGCTGGAGCCTGGACTACTGCTTCAATCTTCTCTGGGGACTTATGTAACCCCTCTTTATCGATAACATGGCCACAATACGAGATCTGTTTACTAAAAAACTCGCATTTGGGGCGGTTAGCTCGGAGCCCATATTCCTGCAATCTAGTGAGCACCTGCTCCAGGTTGGCAAGGTGATCACTGTCATTTTCGCCCGTGACCAGGATGTCGTCTAAATAACACTGGGTCCCTTGGCTCCCTTGCAGGACTTGTTCCATTGCCCTCTGCCAAATAGCCGGAGCTGATGCTACCCCGAATACCAGCCGGTTTATTGGTAGAGACCTTTATGGGTGTTGATTGTGAGCTATTTTTTTGATGCTTCTTCTACCTCCATTTGCAGATACGCCTGGGCCAGATCAACCTTAGTGAAGCATTTCCCTCCAGATAGCGAGGCAAAAATATCTTCAATCCGCGGAAGTGGATATTGTACGGTGTGAAGGAACGGGTTCACTGTTACCTTAAAGTCCCACAGATGCGAACCTTCCTTTGTTCCCCAGGCGTGCTGCTCAATGACTTTTTGTCACAGGGACGATGGGTGCAGCCCACTCGCTCCAGTCTACCTTGGACAGTACACCTGAACGTTCCAGACTCTCCAGCTCTGCTTCGACGACTGGGCGGATCGCATAAGGCCTTAAAAAATTTTGGGCTTGCGTTTTCTTCAATTTTAATCGTCGCTGTCATGCCTTTTAGTGTTCCGAGTCCCTTCCTGGAACACTTCTTTCACGTCAGTTAGGATCTTTGACAGTCACCCAGGTGTGTCGTCATCATCCTTTTTTCAGCCACAGTCAGTGCCTGTATGGAATGCCAATCCAGTTGTATTTTCCGGATCCATTAACGTCCCAGTAATGGTGGTCCTCCATCTTGCAATACATACAGGTCTAGTTTTGGTGTTTCCTTGCCGTTATATATAACGGTCACGCTTATTTTTCCTTTGGGGTAGACTTTTTGCCCCGTGTACAACTTCAAAATAATTTTTATGTCTCTCAAGGGTATGTGTGAGAATAGCCGCTCGTAGTCCCGTCGGTTTATGACTGTTAGAGCTGATCCTGTGTCCAATTCCATCTTTACCTGGACTCCTGCTATCTTGAGAGTGACCCAAATGGTTCGGTGATCCTCCGTTGTGATCACATTACGTAGTTTCAGACAACTCAGTTCCCTGCTTTCGGAGTCGTTATCACTCTTTTGTTCGTCTGAACTATTCTCCGTTATCTTATGTACCTTCTTGTACTTCCCTTTGGTCGGTTTCTTATCGCTGGTTTTCTTTCCCGACCTGCAGACTCATGCTATGTGTCCTACTTTTCCACACTGTCTGCACAGTTTGTCTTTGAACCAGCAATCATTCTGGTCGTGTGTTGTTCTGCCGCAGCGATAGCACTTCTCTGTTCCATATGACATTTCGTTTGTGCCATATTCTTGCAGTCTCTGTTGTATCTCTGCAGCGCCCCGTGCTGCTGCTTCATATGATACCACAATGCTGGATGCCTTTTCCAGCGTAAGGTCTTTTTCAGATAAAAGCCGTTTCTGTGTTCCTTCACTTTGAAGCCCACACACAAACTTGTCCCTTAAGGTATCTGCCAGTCCCGCTCCAAACTGGCAGTGTTTCGATAGTTTGCACAGTTCTGTTAAATAATCAGCATTGCTTTCATCCTTATGCTGGTTCCGTTGGGGAAACTTGAATCTTTCTGCTATCAGCAGCGGTCTGGGGTTTAAATGTTCCTTTAGTATCAGTGCTATGTTTCAAAACTCTTTTCCATTGGCTTTGTTGGGGTTACTAGATTTCGTAATAAACCATACGTCTTTGCACCCATTAAATTTAACAATACCGATGCTTTCTTGTCATCTAACACCTCATTTGCCTTGCAGTACACCTCTATTCGTTCGACATATGTAGTCCAATCTTCGACTTCATTGTCAAATGCAGTGATACTGCCACTCTTCGGCATTTTGGGTGTGGTTTAAAATGGCATCCCCCAATGGCTTAAAATGGCATCTCCCGCGCTTTCCTTCCTCCCCTGCTGCTGCCGACGCCGCTCCCAGCGATACTCATGGCAATGGCGGCACCCTGTAGGTTTTGCGTGCTTCTCCTGTGCTGCTGCCAACACTGCTCTCGGCAGTCCTCGTGGCAATGGCGGTGCCTCACGGGTTTCTGCACGTCTCTCTCTCCCTCTCTCCGACGCTGCTCGGCCCCTGAACACCGGCTGCACCCTGTGCACTCTGCCCTCTCTCTCTCTCCCCGTCAACGCTGCTCAGCCCTTTGCTGTGCCTCTCGGTCGGGCTCTAGCCCGCCGCCATCCAGGAAGGGTCTGCGCACTACCTGTTGCCAGCTCGTTTCGCTGGACCACCTCGACTGGAAAGCCAAGCCTGGCTCTCGGCAGCCTCCCCCGCAATTCTCGAGTCTCTGCTGGATGACTGGGCAGTTGCCCATGGTCGATGCCCGAGTCTCTGGCCTTGACCTCCAATCCACTGACCTCCAGCAATGAATCCCTGGGAGGTGATGCAGAGTTGCAGGTAGGTTCGAACCTGCCTCGTCGCCAATGTTACGTCCATGTATAATAAGAAACGGACTGTGGAGAATGGTACAACAGGTGTTTACTCAACGTGGCTCAAACTGCAACTGATCTGTACAGATTACTACTCAGTGTTATATACAGGTTTGGTCACTGCCGGTACTGCAGTATACATGAGCTGTAAAACATAGTCCCCCCCTTAAAGGTATATACATTACAAAAACGTCTATTTATTTATGAACATAACATTACCCACCCAGGGTATACCACCAGCAGTTCTCATATCTGAACATGTCTGAGGAGCAGTGTGTTCGGAGGCTGCAATTCAGAAGGGAGGTAGTCACAGAGATCTGCAGCAACAGCTGAGGAGCAGGATGTCTCTGTCGGTGACAGTGAAGGTGACGATGGCTCTCAACTTCTATGCCACCGGCTCCTTAGAATGTGCTACTCGGGACATTTCCAACATCTCCCAGTTCGCGGTACATTGCTGCATCCGCCAGGTGACCAATGCCCTTTTCAGAAGGAGACATCAGTTCATCTCCTTCTCCATGACCCTCGACAAGCAGCCAGAGCGTGCAATGGGATTTGTAGCATTAACGGACTTCCCTATGGTGCAGGGCGCCATTGACTGCACGCATGTGGCTTTGCGGGCACCTCTGGAGAATGCCGAGGATTACCGCAACCGGAAGGGCTACCATTCGCTCAATGTGCAGTTGGTGTGTGACCACAGGCAGCTCATACTAGCTGTCAATGCCCGCTTTCCAGGCAGCAGCCACGATGCCTTCATCCAGCGCCAGACTTCTGTGGCAGTCCTTTTCCAGGCCCAGCCTCACCCACGAGGATGGCTTCTCGGGGACAACGGCTATCCTTTGTGCACCTGGCTGATGACCCCGCTCCATGCGCCCAGCACCCCTGCAGAACAGCGGTACAATGACAGCCATCAAGCAACCAGGAACATCATTGAGCACACAATCGGCGTGCTCAAGCAACGGTTCCGCTGTCTGGATCGTTCCGTGGGAGCCCTACAGTACTCGCCTGAGCGAGTCTACCATTTCGTTGTTATGTGCTGCATGCTGCACAACCTGGCTATCCGCAGGACTCAGCCACTGTCAGCAGACATTGGAGGACCATCAGAGGAGGAGGAGGAGGACCAGGATGGGAGGGAGGCAGAAAGTGCAAGGGCCATCCGTCTGTGGTTTATTGCAACTCGGTTCTAGGCCCCCTCTCAGGGAATGGCTTCTGCCAATGAAGGAACATGAATGTAGCCGCTCCGCAAGCCCTCAGCCGATGAAGGCAACCAATACTTCCAAAAGCAAACATGGACAGTGCGATTAAAGACATTTTTTACTCTTATAACTTTGTGACCTTCCCGCATGAGAAACTAATTCAGAGAAAGCCCCCAAACAAAAACACGCCAGTCTCGGCCTTTATATAAAAAACAAACACACCAATCTGGGCCTTCATATAAAAAACAAAAACGCCAGTCTCGGCCTTTTTATGAAAAAGAAATACAACAGTCTCAGCCAGACCTTCTATTTTTCACCTGCGAGGGTGATTCGTCTTGCTTCTGGGCATGGCCCCGACCCACCCTGCAGCTCCTCCTCAATGGGACCCCAGTGGCTGCAGCAAGGCTGGGGGAAGGCTGCTGAGGGTTAGTTGGTGAGACTGCAGATGCCCTTGGGGGATGGCCTGGACCAGCTCTGGGCCTGGAGTGCCCGGCTGTGGACTGCTCCAACTCAGCTTGGGCAGCAGCAGTCTGTCCTATGGGTGGTGGCAGCTGCAGTGGAGGAGTGACAGTGTTGGCTGCAGGAATGCTGCCAACCTGACAGAGCACAGGCACTCCCTGGTCATCTGATTCAATGGCACTCGCATGGGCCAGCACTGCAGCATGCACAGCAATCTGCGGAAGCACAGACTGCTGGGCTGCTGAGGAGCGGCGAGTGCACCGGCGATGCCTGGCTGAGCCAGCGAGGGTGGCAGCAGTTAGTGCCTGTGTGGCCCTGGTCTGTGTCTGGATGACACCAGCCAGTGAATGCACGGCACAACTGAGCACTTGGCTGGAGGCCGCCTGTACTGCTGCGATGTCCTGCAGACTCCTGGCCTGTGCTGCACTGAATTGTTGCAGACTCCTGGCCTGTGCTGCACTGAATTCTTGCAGAATCCTGGCCTGTGCTGCACCGAATTCCTGAGCACTCCTTGCCAGAGACTCTATGGAGTCCGGCATCCTTGCCACTGCAGCCATGAGCTCAGTGTGCCTGTGCTCAGCCTGGGTGCCCATTTCCACAAGTAGCTGCACCTCCTCTCTGCTCACTGTAGCAGGACTGGAGGCCACACTCTCCCTCCAGGGAGAAGGTCTCCGAACTTCCCCACCCCTCCCACGTTGCTGCAGCCCACTGGTCCCCGGAGCATCACTCTCCTCCGGCACTTCCCCCCTGCTCACCTCCAGGGAAGCCTTGTCCCCAGCATGGCCATGGGCTGCCTCGGCTGAGGGTGTCCCTGATGGAGCGGCTTCCTCTTCCTCCTCCTCTAGGTCTGAGTCCGACACAGTGCCAGCTTGAGGGGCCACCTCCTCACCTGGCGAGTCACCATCTGACGGCAGGGAGGCACAAGAGTTGCTTTAGAGTGAGGACAGGATGGCAGCGAGGGAGGCATGAGTGCTGCAATGCACTGCATTGGTTCGATAGTGACAAAGGATGCTGGCATGAGGTGCAGGTGGAAAGAGAGAGGGCAAAAAGGTGAGGACCTTACCATTGGTGCCCAGAACAGGGTCGGCATCTCCAGTCACGACGGGGCCAATCAGCCAGCCTGCCATGATCTGCTCCACTCGCAGATCTAGGTCGGTGAGCTGCTTAATGTCAGGACGGCCTCCCCCGGTCTGGCGCTGCTGCCTCCGGTTGTGCGCAAGCTTGCCCTGCAAGAGAGAGGACGGCCTCTAAGGACAGTGTGAAGCCCTGATCTTGCCTGCACTGCCTCCCATGGTGGAATAGCCCTGTCAGTGTGAAGCCCTTATCTTGCCTGCACAGCCTCCCATGGTAGAATAGCCCTGACAGTGTGAAGCCCTCATCTTTCCTGCACAACCTCCCATGGTGGAATATCCGTGACAGTGTGAAGCCCTCATCTTGCCTGGAGAGCCTCCCATTTTGGAATAGCCCTGACAGTGTATAAACTCCTGAATATGCAAGTGCTTTTCATGATAGTCCCATAGCTGTTGGATGAGGGCTGGGCAGTAGGGCTTTCACGTCCCTTTGGCCATCAACTGAGGAGCACATGCAGGGATGAGGAGGATACTGGAAAGGGTGCTCACCCTGACAACCCGAGTGAGGTCGTTGAATTTTTTACGGCATTGGAGGGGTGTCCTGGCAACCACGCTGTTGGAGGCGACCCTGCTTGCCACCTCCCTCCAGGCTTTCGGATATTCGGAGGGCAGCAGCCTCCTGCCACCTTCAGGGAACAGAACACGGTGCCTGCGCTCAACTGCGCCAACCAGTACTATCAGGTCACCCTCGCTGAAGCGCTGCGCTCTCTCCCTTGGCTTTTCCATTCTCCTGGGCGTGGAGCAGTTGAATTAGCAATGTTCAGGCCTTCCCTCAGGGCTGCAGTTTGCAGGGCATGGCAGCCAAACAATTCCACCCTCCCCCTTTAAGTACTGACCAGCGCCTGACTGTCTGCCTTCAATCAATAACTCGCCGCACCTGCGCTGCGCCCGCCCTCGGTGGTAGCGCCCCGGATCGCCGGCTTAGCACCTTATAATACTCGTGCATCTCCTGCTTTAGCGCTGCAGCAACCTCTTGGGGTGATGCAATTGAATATCGGCGAAGGTGGTGCTAAGTTGCGCCGGGTGAAAGTTTCGCGACCACCCGGCTGTAGCGCCCTAAACACGGCTATACCGAATTTCTAGGCGTCAATGTTTTCAAGGGGAGAATGGAAAGGCACTTGAGGGAAATAAACTTGCAGGGCTTCGGGGGTTGAGCGGGGGAATGGGGCTGACTGGATTGCTATACAGAAAGCCGGATCTGACTCGATGGGCCGAATGGCCTCATTCTGTGCCGTTATGACTCTATGACTTTAACTCATTGAATCATAGAATCTTACAGCACAAAAGGAAGACATTCACTCCGCCATGTTTGTGTTGGCTCTTTGCCCAATTTAATCCCAATCGCAATATCTTACCCCACAACACTGCAAAATAGGCCTCTTCAAGGGTAGGGATCGTTCCTTTTGTGAAAGATCAATTATAAAATAAGCAGATTCATTCCAGATATGTTCTGAGTTGTTCCATCACAACATAAGAAACAGAGGTGTATCTTCTGTATCTTGTAACTTACTAAATGATCGAGGTGATATGGCAGCTCACATGTAGTGTGGGGTATATAATTCACTTACATTTGTGTGGATGATTTACTGCCCAGAAACCTTGAGCAGAGCTGTTAACTTTGGGGGATGCATAGTGTTAAATGGAAGATATGAAGAAAATTATTTAATTGTATCTATGATTAATATCAAATATTTATTTTTGAGAAAATGAGCAGATGGATATTTAATCGGTTGGCGTGGCATTCCTCTGCCATTACGTTAACAAAGGGCGCATATCTTGTTAACTTAATTAAGTGACCTACTCCATGAAATGTGCACAATGAGTGCCATGGAAAACCATATAATTTTTCAGTGCAGACGAAGGCAATACCAAACATTTAGAGGAATCAATTATCTTGTTCTATTTATGTAATTGGAATTAATTCACCCCTCTTATAGATTATCACCGCCAATAAAGCTGTTGCTTTAGTTCTAGCCTCTTATTCCTTCCCCAAAACATTTTCCATATTAATTTACATATATAACTGTCATGCAATTTGATTTTACTATTGCTTCCTTTAGGGCTTTCAATGCCCTGCAATGTTCTGCATAACTGCTTTGGTGATGCATTCTATTTACTAACTCACCAACCAGTAGAAATGGTTTACATCACAATATTTGATCCAAACCTCGCAACATTTTAAATATCTTTATTAGATCTGTTCATAATAGTCTTTGTTCAACTGAAAAAAGCTTCAAGTTTCTAGTCGTTTCTTAATCCTAATGCACCCCACTGCCGATTTCTGTCTTAGTAACCACTTTCTTCGTTTTGACATTTAAAAGAAAATAAGAAGCTCAAAACTAGAAACAATATTCTAACTAGTATATAATCAATGATTTGCATAGTTGTGATAATATCTATTTCCATTGTGTGCAACAGTCAACACTCTTATTTGTAAAGTCTAGGATTTCATTACTTTATATAAATTAGTCAACTTGTCCTCACTCTTGTAAGGATTGGTCTATTTGAACTTCTAGGTTTCTCTGCTCCTCTACTACTTTTGAAATATTACCACTTAGTCCATCTGTTCTATCCTTACTTTTTCTTCCAAAATAAATCACGTCACATTTCTCCACACCTGACATCTAAATAGCCCATTTACTAACAATATACTTGCTCCATTTTATCCCATAAAAATCATATTGAATTTTATTGATGGGTCTCTTGCTTGCCTACAGTCTGAAAGCAATTGCACAGGCTGGTCCTCAGTGCTTACTCCACAGTCCACGAAGAACTATCGCAACACATGATACTGAGGCATGCCTTGCGCACTATTTTCCAGAAATCCGAGTGAAAATCTCAGAAACCGTGGCTATGGCATGCATCACGCATGTTCATGCTTTAGTGTGTGCCTGTCCACAAGCGACTGCACTTCACTCTGGAAATATGCAACGGGGCGAATGTAATGCTGCTTGACCCAGTTGTATTCTGCCTTTGTTTGCTCTTGTATCCCAAACCATGGGTACATGAAACTTGACCTTTCAGTGTCAGCTTATTAAGATGACACAGTGATTTCACACTATGGTCGTGTTGCAACGCACGGTTGAACGAAAATGACAAAATATTGAAGCAATCAATATTGGAACATATTAACGTGGCATTTTAGAGTATTTTATTGGAAATAATTTTCAAAAGAAATCTGATGTTCCAAGAGCTGCAGATAATTGGCCACCAGTGCGCTATACATCATCTAAAATAAAATATCACCATAATTATTCTATATGTATCAAGCAAATTAAAATAGGAACCTTTTTCAATATATGGCAAATACCCCTTACCCCTGTGATTTTTACTAAAATCATAACAACTATTTTGAAAAAAGCTGCAAGAGAAAAATTGCCGTGAAAATGTGGGAATCAATTACTGAAAGAGTTCCCCGTAACACTTGGTTTCCAGTGTTATCCCAACTGTCTTTATGGTCCAGGATGATTTCTCACATTTCGAGGCAGGTGTATAATCATACTGAGTGAGCTGAGACAGTTTGTTCTTTGGACATCATTGCTGCAGTTATTCCACAACCAGGATCTAAGAAAAAAATTAGGTGAGAGCTAAAGATAATTTACTGAATGTTGCAATGTGCCATTGGGGGAATACACTTACAGAATGTGTTTTTGCTTTTGTAAGTGGTATGGACACTCTTCTACCATAAATCTATCGAGAGTATTGACATGGTAAGCAGCAATACTGACATATGATTGTATTATTTGATTTCAGAACTAGAGAAATTAGAAGCAATTCGAAAAGACATTGGTAAGCATTGAAAACCTATCGACTTCAACAATAAACTTTTTGGGGGAGAAATTCAATATAGGCCAGGAATGTGCAGTAACTTTTGAAAAGTTTGAGAATTAGCGCCAGGCACTAATGCTTCAGACTGCAAGCAAAATTAAGTCTCATTGCACAAAGAAAGGATTGGAACACTAAATCAAGCTCCAATGGCCTAGCTCAGTGGCATTAAACTCGAAGCATTGAACAATACAATGTGCAGTCTAATCACAAGTCATCATTGCGACTGACTCTTTCCAATTCTTAAGGGGGAGGTTATTTGATGCTGCACAACCTCATTGCTGGCAGTGCAGCCATCTCAACAAGCATCAACAGGTCATGGAGAAGGAGCAGGAAAACTCAAGAGCCCTCATGGTCATTCTCCCTCCTCTGGCCACATGTTCCAATCTTTCTTGCTGCCTCCGCTCCCTCTGCCATAGATCCTGGAGGCAAGGTCGTCTGCCAGAACAGCCACCAATAATGTGACCAACTGCAGCAGTTTGACACGTTCTCAGAATAAATATAACTAATTGTTAGTAGCAACAACACTCCTGATAATAAAAAACCTTTAAATGACTGAATTATACTGTTGCAAAATGTCAAATTGACAAGAAATCTGTGAAACAGAATGAACCTGACAGCTGCGACTCATTACTCATAGTCCCTTTAAGTAGTGCCCCTGGAGCTATATACAGGCACATAAAATATGATATCTTCGTTTATTTGGCCATGGCAGTCGGAATGTTGTTGGAAGTAGGGAACTGAGACAGACGAGACTCAAAACAAAGAGCCATACAAACGAGGCTCACTTATAAGGGAGGCTTTTGAAACTTAGATGAAAAAAGTTATGTTAAAACTGACACTATAGCTGGAGATGATGAATAGATACAGTGTTGCTTTTCTATTAGATCTATAGAACTGTTGTACCAGGAGTTCATGTTTTTAGTGATACTCCATTTAAGTAACAAAACACTGCAATTGCTTATGGCAATGATTATTAAACAAAGAAAAGGTAGCTGAGTGGCAGCAGCTGAGTCAGGTTGTGGCAAGATCAGAGGCTAATTTCCGTCTCAAGGAGATTATTCTGGTGAAAGTAGAAACGGCAACCAAAGCATATTGTTGTGTGGAGAAGAGGATGCCCCGTGTATGGTATGCAGTGTGTTTCTACAAAGTTGTTCAAACTCATCAGTAGTCTTAGTGTTATTGGCGAAGAAATGCCAATGTATTATGACTTGGTGTTACAATTAATAAGATAGTCGAGGAGATAGAACGGAGCAGATTTCTGGTGACCTCCAAATACTTCATATGTCCTAGAACTCGAAAATGTTCCAAAATTGTATTTTACTTCTCCGGAAAATATATTATATAATTTGAAATGGCTGATAGTGATGTGGCGACATAATTACCTGGAAATTCATCAGGCAGGTACGTCCAAGCCTGAAGTCCACATACTGAGGTGTCAATGTATCAATATTTGAAATGGAGATATTTGACGAAGTTGTTCGCTTGTTTTTTTGTTGCTGAATCTCTACTGGAATAATTCAGAACAATGATATGGTGGAAAGTATTGTTGGTGTTAAAAATGCTCAACATTTACCACACCTGCATGCCATTTTCTTAGTTGTTATTATAACAAGGGGCGCTAATGTATATGCATGGCACATAATTTCCATATTGTGCTTTGATTTACAGAGGCACTGTTGCGTATAAAGGATGAAGGTAAGCTATTTCACTGTGTTTTGTTCGGTGTGGTATTATAAAGTAAAGTTCATAACAAAGCAGATGAAGGAAAATATCATTGGGACAATTGTGACATTTGCCACATTTAAGAAAGATGATAAAACTTTGCTTGGCAAATGCCAACATAGCATGTGAGCTACATTATGGTGCATTCGTATTCAGTGGTCAGGATGTTAATTATTACAAGTACAAGTTGCATTCATATACATTTTAATGAAATGAAATGTCCTAAGACACTTTATTGGGACGAAAACCTACATCAAGCACAAGTAGGCATACATAGAAACATAGAAGATAGGAGCAGGAGTAGGCCATTCGGCCCCTCGAGCCTGCTCCACCATTTAATGAGATCATGGCTGGTTATCCACATTCATTAACCTGTCCCTGCCTTCTCCCCATATCCCTTGATTGCTTTAGCTTCAAGAAATATATCTAACTCCTTCTTGAATATATTTAATGAATTGGCCTCAACTGCCTTCTGTGGTAGAGAATTCCACAGGTTCACTACTCTCTGGGTGAAGAAATTCCTCCTCATTTCAGCCCTAAATGGCTTAACCCTCATCCTTAGACTGTGACCCCTGGTTCTGAACTCCCCCGCCATCGTTAACATCCTTCCTGCATCTAGTCTGTCTAGTCCTGTTAAAATGTTATAACTTTCAATGAGATCCCCTCTCATTCTTCCAAACTCTAGAGAATATAAGCCTAATCGACCCAATCTCTCTTCATACGTCATTCCTGCAATCCCAGCTATCAGTCTGGTGAATCTTTGCTGCAGTCCCTCCATGGCAAGAACATCCTTCCACAGATAAGGAGACCAAAACTGCACACAAGACTCAAGGTGTGGTCTCACCAAGGCCCTGTACAACTGCAGCAAGACATCCTTGCTCCTGTATTCAAATCCCCTCGCTATGAAGATCAACATGCCATTTGCCTTCTTAACTGCCTGCTGCACCTGCATGCTTACCTTCAGCGACTGGTGCACAAGGACACCCAGGTCTCGTTGCACTTACCCTTTTCCCAATCTATTGCCGTTCAGGTAATAATCTGCCTTCCTTTTTTGCCACCAAAGTGGATAACCTCGCATTTCTCCACATCATACTGCATCTGCCATGCATCTGCCCAATCACACAATCTGTCCAAATCATACTGGAGTTTCTCTGCATCCTCCTCACAGCATACACGCCCACCCAGCTTTGTGTCGACTGCAAACCTGGAGATATTGCATCTAGATCCCTCGTCTACACGTTTGAAAGGGGATTAACTTTATAGTCAAAGATGTGAATTTCGAGGCCATATTGGATCTGGGAAGGGACTTCACAAGCAGGACATGTTTGGGCAGAGAGTCCCTAATTTGGAGACCTCGGCTCTATTTTTTGTCACTGAAGTTTTAGTGACCCGTGCTGGCCGAAGAGCATTTTTTCAAACAAACCGAGAGCATGTGCTGGAATATAAAGCTCAAAAACAGCTATATATGCACCCACTTCCTACAACTAATTTCGCAGCAAAGCACAGAGTAACAATCAACAAGGATGACACTAACTGCAAAGGAATGAAGCTGGGAGGAACTATTACACCCGATAAGCTCTACAATATAAAACAAATCCTTAATACAACACTCATCAAACTATAACAAATATTACATATCAACAACTAGGCTGTTACAACAATGTTCAACAAGAAAGTTCGTGGATGGAATTGCTTTAATAATAATTTGAAAGTGATATCAGAAATAAAAGCTCCTTCAAACAAATAGTATATCAATCTAGCAAGAAAACAATGAAGCCAAAATCATTGATGTTGTGTAAACATTTAATTAGACTTCATGTTTCAAGAATGATGGAGGAACGGCCTTTGCCAGGCGCAATATATGTTTGCATTGATGTTTTTCTCCTCCTAATTGCATCCCTATATTGGAATTTTTCATGCCAATCCATCTTGCGGTCCTCCAGCCTGTGAGTCTAGTCACAGCCAGCTGATAAACTGGCTACGACACTGGAGTTTCCCGCATAATATCGTGCAGCGTGTAATAGATGGAAATTAAAGTTAAAGTTAATCGTGAATGTCTCAGGAGTCTAGCAATTGAAAACACAACAAGGCATCAAAATATATTGGATTCATGTCGCTGCAGCGTAGCAACTGGGCAACTAGAACCAGATCCATCTTAACTGAATGCGTGCACTGATGCAAATTTTGACACAGCCCCATAGCACGTATAAGTGGATGCAGAATCCGAAGGATTCACAAAACCACTAGTAGGGCAACTCTAAAAAGGTGCTTTACACGTTGAAGCTTGAAACCACAAAATGCAACATACATAATAGTAAGCTTCTCTTGAAATCTGGAAGGGAAAGCAGACAAATAATGCTTCCCAGAAATCAACATTGGGGCCTCAGCAATTCTCCATTTATATGAATGATTTGGATGAAGAAGTATATTATATCTAATGTTTCAGATTACATTACATGAGGAGACAAAATGTGGAGTAAATTTGAATTTGTGCGATACTGTAACATTGGTGACAGTGAATCGGTCGCCCATTGTGCAACTCAACCGATATTTATTTCCCTTGAATTTGTGAAAGATGTAAAACAGTCTGCCGATTCTCTAGCACTCCTTTTACACTATTGGACAAGTCAAAATCTACCCAAAAAGCACCTCACCCAAGTACCAATAAAATGTCGAAATGACGCAGAAACGACGTTCCCGATTGATTTACAGGTAACACCAGAACTTGGGTCCAAAGCAGTGTCGTTTAGATCAAACAATCCTGATTGAAGTTTATGAAACCTGATCAAAACTCGGGTGATTTAGACTAGAAGCAAAGTCTTCGGTCTCTACGTTGCAATAAATTCAAACCCAAGCCCTAGCAATTAAATTAAAATGATCCAATTGAATCCGTAGAGCTGATCCATTCGCTAGAATTAGAAGGGACACTGCTAAAATGAGAGATGGGCACAAATACAATACTAACATCAGGAAATAACCCATCAAAGAACTGGTAAGGCCCTTTTCGTAGCCTCATCCATTCAGCAGTTTTCGATGTGTCAGCTATGCAGATACAAACGCTGACTCATTGGCCCTGATGGTCTCCGTTGTGAGAAGGATTCTTGAGATAGCGGTGTTAAGAATGTGTTACTGACATACGATGTACTATCTCATGTGTTGGGATTATGCCCTCGGGTGAACATTTGTTTTCTTACTTTTATAAATCTCTCCCTTATTTTCAGAAATTCAGTTGCTTCGTAAACAAATTAGTAAGTTATACAATCCAATAATACATATTTGCTAAATTTGTGCCATTACTTTGGAATTCACGATAAATTTAACATGCAAAAAAAATATTGAAAACGTCTTGAGTAACTCAATTTACCATTTAAATAAGTGATACCGATTGCGTTGAATACCCATGAAAAAAAGTTTATTCCTTCTATGCCACCTCGGCAGTGCCAGTTCTAGTGCCTAAAAAAAAACTTGCGACGAGAGTACTGTGTCTACCTCCGAAATAGATATTGGAGGAATAGCGGCTACATGAATCAGATCAGTGTCATAGGATCCTAACCAATGAGGAAGAGGACATCATATCACATAAATGATGAATACATTCATGATCATAAGTAATGATACGCAAATCAACATGAGATCATTCTTTAATAGAGAATGATGACGCCATTATTTGGAACGTCTAGGCAGTTTCGTTTTAAGTGTTCATCTTTAAGAGTCTATCACAAGGAACGGCGTTTCACATAATTTTTCCACATGAGAATGATTTTGGGTGTAGTTTATTTGGATTTCCAGCAGAAATTCGCTAAGATTCCACAGAAGAGACTGTTAGCTCAAGGTGATGTTCATGGAATTGAAGGCAACTTATTGACCTGGTTAGGAAATTGGTTAGAAGACAGGGTGTAGGGGTAATTGGTATGTCCTGCAATTGGAAGGGAGTGACTAGTGGTGTCTCACAGGGATCTGTGCTCGGGCCTCAACTATACACTATATTTATTGATGATGTAGGTAACGCATTAGGGAGTTGCATATCCACGTTTAATGCTGAAACAAAGATTGGTGGCATAGTAAGTAGTATAATATTACAAATAGCCATTGATACATTATGTGAGTGGGCAAAACAGTGACAGATGGATTTCAATGTAGATAAGTGTGCAGTCATCCACTTCGTGCCAAAAAAAGATAGAATCTCGTGTTTTGTAAATGGTGTAAAAGCTAGAAACAGTGGAGCACCAAAGAGATTTAAGGGTCCAAGTGCACAGATCACGAAAATGTAGTAGATAGGGACAAATATTAAACAAAAGGCTAAACGAATGTTAGTCCTCCTAAGGAGATGGTTTAGAATATAAACGGGAGCAAGTTTTTCTACAGCTATACAAAACCCTGCTTAGACAACATCACGAGTATTGTGTGCAGTTATGGGCAACACACCTTAGAAAATATACTTTGGCCTTGGAACGAGTGCAGTGCAGATTCATCCAAATGTCATCAGGGCTCCATGGTTTAGATTTTGAGGAGACATTACATAAACTAGGGTTGTCTTCCCTGGAATACAGAACGTTAAGGGCTGATTTGTTTTGAGTTTTTTAGGATTATGAAAGGAATGAACTAGATAGATAGAGAAAAACATTTTTTCAACTGATAGTGGAATCTAGGACAAGGATACGTAACCTTAGCTCGAATGGAGCATAATTGCTGTCATGGACTTGTTGCAACGAATGGCCTTTGCTGTACTGAAGATAGAGGTGTATTGGAGTAATCTTATAATGCCACCAGTGGAAGACTCAAATATGACTGTGCTTGGGCTCTTTTGCTTTGAGTTAAGCTAAAGATGGGAGTATGGACATTTATTTGTGTCTCTTTCATCAATAACTGCGAAAATAGTTACAGCACGTGAATTTGATACTGGATTCCAATTTAGTTGGCAAGGCGTTAATTATGCATAAAATGGGAACTGTACGTCCTTCCTAGTAAGTAGAATTACACCCAGCAAACCATTAGCTGCCCAGTGAACAAACTCAATCCGTTTTACAAATGAGCATCATGCCCACACCTTGGAAACATTGAGCTGCTTCTGCACAGGTGAAAGCATCCTAATTTAAACTCTGAAACCTGCATCTGAAACTTACGGGAGGATTTTCTTGTGGAGCATAAACGTTGGCATGGATCAATTGAGACGAATGGTCTGTTTCTGTACTGTAGACTCTATGTATTTCCAATTAACTACGGGATTTGGTCAAATATATACTGTGATTCATTTCCTCACAATAAATATTTACATTTATTTCTCATCATCATTAACACTCTGAATTGTACATTTTTGCACTCACAGGAGATCGGCAATAACGAGATTAAGGTAATCTTCCTTCTTTGAGCATTATTATTTTTCGACTTCATGCAGTAAAGAACGGGTATATTTGTAGTTTGACTGGATCAAACAATACGCTTATATTTCTCTCAGTTTCTGGAACCATTTACAACTTACTGACTGAATTTCAGTTCCAGCCATAAGGACGCTTTCTTTGTACTGCATGGCTGTAATTTTAATTCTCACAGCACTATAGCATGAGGATAGCCATGGCGATTACTTTAGAAAAGTTTCCATGTGGATGGATTGAAGAAGTGGAGAGGGAATTAACGTGGATTACAGACAGGATAAGCAGGAGACAAGGTAAAGGTAGACAGTTCAGAAAAAAAGCAGTGCAAAAATATTGGCAATGATCCCAAGATGGAGTGGAGCCTAGTTCAACATTGGGAATTTTTTTTGCATCTGGAAGCGCTTCCTAGACCAGAATGTTTACTGTCCAACAATGACAATGATAGTACCCTGTTTTTGTTTGAATTATATTACACACCTTTGCCTGTATGTCAAGAATGAATTCACATGCAGCCAGATGACTGTGAATTTAACAAGTTGTAAACTAACATGAATGTACTCATGACAAATCATCGACGTAACATCGGTTGCGGATGATGCACACATTGCAGCCAGTTCTACCTTATAGATACTTACATTCTTCATCTCTGAAAGCACAATATAGTTGCCTTGATTTTAAGCTCAGCTAAGATTACTTCTTCCTGGACCATTCTCCACTCTGAGGAGCCATAGTTTAGTTGCAGTGAATTCTATCCGCTGAAGTGCAGTATCTAAGAAAGGTGTAATAAATTATATGATCCCGTTTGATTCCAATACAAGTAGTTGACTACAATTAAACTAATGCTTCTAGTATGTCTCAGCCAATTGCGCATGTTTGGAACAATGGTGTGGGGTGGCAAGAAACAGACGTCAAATGAACTGAATGCAATTTTATGCCGCTGGTGGGCTGCAAGCAATGTTAATAAAATAGTGGTAACTGTATATTTTGACTATAGTGTAAAACGGGGGATAAAAGATAGGCTGCCGCTACATAGCTCCCTCGACTTTCCATTCTATCAAAGACAATGGAAAAGAGAATCGAGAGTGGTGTATGTATATTTTACAATCATTCACGAGATGTGGGCGTCGCTGCCAAGGCTAGCATTTATTGCCCGTCCTTAATTGCCCTTGAGAAGGTGGTGGTGAGCTGCCATCTTGAACCACTCCAGTCTGTGTGGTGAAGGTGCTCCCACAGTGCTGTTAGATGGGGAGTTACCGGATGTTGACCCAGCGACGATGAAGGAACGGCGATATATTTCCAAGTCAGGATGGTGTGTGATTTGGAAGGGAAATTGGAGTTGGTGGTGTTCCCATGTGCCTGTTGTCCTTGTCCTTACATGAAGTAGAATTCGCATGTTTGGTAGCTGCTGTCGAAGGAGCCTTGATGAGTTGCTGCAGTGCATCTTTAAGACGGTGCACACTGCAGATACAGTGCACCACTGGTGAAGGGAGTGAGGCCTAGAAATTCCTCTCTGGCAGTGGTGCAAAACAACCGGTATCGGATTGGCTGGCACTTTACGCAGCGCCTGATATTCAGTTCCATTGACTGTTATACAACTGAATATCATGTGCTGCGTATAAAGGGCAGCAGATCCAATACCCCAGTTTTGCGCCATGGCCCGAGAGGTATTTCTAGGCCAGAATGTTTAAGATGGTTGAGGGGTGCTAGTCAAGCGGGCTGCTTTGTCCTAAATGGTATCGAGCTTCTTCAGTGTTGTTGGAGCTGCAGTCGTCCACGCAAGTGGACAGTATTCCATCACAATCCTGGCTTGTGCCTTGTAGATGTTGGAAAGGCTTTGGGGAGCCAGGACATAAGTCACTCACCCGCAGAGTACACCATCTTTGACGGGCTTTTGCAGGTACAGTATTATGTGGCTGGTCCAGTTAAGTTTATGACCAATAGTGACCCCCAGGATGGTGATGGTGGGAACCTCGACGATGGTAATGCCATTTAAAGTCAAGGGGACGTGATTAGACGAAAGTTTCTTGCCACTTTGCAGCAAAGCTTAAACATTGTCCAGGGCTTGCTGTATGTGCGCACTAACTGCGTCCAAATATGAGGAATTGGAAATGGAATTGAACATTGTGCAATCATTAGCGAACTTCTGACCTTATGATGGATAGAGGTCATTGATCAGCTGAGGAGGGTTTGGTCTAGGTCATTGCCAATAGCAACACTTACAATGAAGTCCTGGGGTTGAGATGATTGGCCTAGAACAACCACAATCATCTTCCTTTGTGCTAGGTATGACTGCAACCAATAAAGAGGTTTCCCGCTGATTCCCATTGACTTTAATTTTAGTAAGGCTCCTTGATGTAATACTCCGTCAAATGCTGCCTTGATTTCACGTGCAGTCATGCTCACCTCACCTCTGGAATTCAGCTCTGTTGTACATGTTTAGATCCAGGCTGTAATGAAGTCTGTGCTCTAGTGGTCTTGTCAGAACCCAAACCGAGCATCAGTGCACAGGTTATTGCACAGTAAGTGCACATAATAGCACTGCTGATGACACCTTCTGTTACTTTGCTGATGATTGAGAGTAGGCTGATGGAGCGTTAATTGGCCTGATTGCATTTGTCCTTTTAATGGACGGTACATACCTGGCAATTTTCCACTTTGTCAGGTAGATGCCAGTGTTGTAGCTGTATTGAACACCTTGGCTAGAGGCGTGTCTAATTCTGGAGCCCAAGTCTTCAGCACGAAAGCCGGCATGTTGTAGGGGCCCAGACCTTTTGTGCATTCAGTGCGCTCTGCCGTTTCTTGTTGTCCCGTGGAGTGAATCGAATTGGCTTGTAGAGTGGCTCCTGTGATAGTGGGCAACTCAGAAGAAGGCTGAGATACAGCATCTACTTGGCAGATATGGCTGAAGATGGTTGCAAACTTTTCTGCCTCGTCTTTTGAACTCAAATCATTGAGGCTGAGGATGCTCATTGAGGCCGCTCCTGCCATTATTTGTTTAATTTTCTACCATCATTGACAGCTGGATGTGACAGAACTGCAGAGCTTTGACCTGATCTGTTGGTTGTGGGGTCGCATAGCTCTATCTGCCACATGCTTCTTCAATGGTTTACCATGCATGTAGTTCTGTATTGTAAATTCACCAGGCTGGAAACTCATTTTTATGTACGCCTGGTGCTGCTCCTGGCATGCTCTTCTACACTCATCATTGAACCAGGGATGGCCCTCTGGCTTGATGGTAATCGTAGAGTGAGGAATATACCAGGCCTTAAGTTTACAGATCGTGGTGTAATGCTACTGCTGCTGAAGGCTGTCATGGATGCCCAGTTCTGAGCTGAATCTATCACATTTAACAGGGCGGTAGTGCCACACAACACAATGGAGTGTGTCCTCAGTGTGAAGATGGGATTTCAGCTGCACAAGAACTATGCAGTGGTCAATACCAATACTGCCATGGACAGATGCATCTGCAACAGGTAGATTGGTGAAGACGAAGTCAAGTAGGTTTTGCCTCTAGTGTTGGTTCTGTCCCTAACTGCCACAAGCCCTCTCTGGCAGCTATATCCTTCAGTCGTCATAACGAGCCACTCTTGGCGATGGACATTGATGTTCCCCTACCCAGAGTACATTCAGTACCCTTGCTTCCCTCAGTGCTTCTTCCAAGTTGTGTTCAACATGGATGAGTACTGATTCATCAGCTGAGGGAGGGCAGTAAGTGATAATCAGCAGGAGGCTTACTTGCCCATGCTTTACTGATTCCATGAGAATTCATAGGGTCCAGAGCCAATGTTGAGGACTCCCAGTGCCACTCCCTCCCGACTGTATACCACTGTGCCGACACCTCTAGTGGGTCTGTCCTACCGGTGGGACAGGGCATAACTAGGGTTGGTGATGGAGGGGGCCGGGACATTGGCTGAAGTTTATGATTCTGTGAGTCAGGCAGTTTCTTGACTCGTCTGTGGGACCGCACTCGCAACTTTCGCAGAATTCCCTAGATGTTAGTGAGGACAGTTTTGTAGAGTTGGCTTGGTTTGGTATGCCATTGTCGTGTCTGAATCAAGTGCGTAGGTCCAACTGTTTTTATTCTTGTTATATTTGTTCATTGCGGTTTTAACAGAACTGAGTGGCTTGCTTTTCAGGGGGCAGTCAACCAAATTGCTGTGGAGTTAGAGTCACATACAAGCCAGACCGGTTCATGATGGCAGCTTTCCTTTCCAAAAGGACATTAGTGAACCAGGTGGCGTTTTATGACAATCCCGTACTTTCATGGTAACCATGAAAAAACTAGCTCTTATTCTAGATTTATATAATTTATTAACTGAATTCAGATTCACCAGCTGTCACATTGGTATTTAATTCAGTTCTCCTGATCAATAGTCCAGGCCATTGGATTACTGGTCCAGTAACATAACCATTATGCTACTGTACACCTGTATAATGGGCGAACCATCCAGTATTGACCGTTTTATACTATTGGCAAAATTTAATATTATCGCAATCATTTTAAAATGCTTTAGATCGGCTTTGAAATAAATTTTAATAACATAATGACTAACGGTTATATTTTGTGTGATTTTACTAATATTCTTTCAATTACAGGAAGAATGTGAATCGACTGTTGCACCATTCTACCACAGTACTGGAATTTGCCATAAATTTGCTTATTCTAACAGAATATATCAGTATTATGTTATATTACTCCATGACTGTCGTTTATAATATGCATATTTGACACAGGCTTCAGACTTTGTTGCAGTAAATGTTCACCCCTTGTAAAGAGTTTCACACCATCTTGCTTTCAAAGGCGGTGTGAAGATTGTCAGGACACTGCCTTGCAAATTGGTTAATTATATCCCCAAAATTCAGGTTAAATTTAAATGTGTCCTCAAAATGTGTACTAATCAGTGGTTAGACTGAATGCTGGCAAGGCAAATGATTTTTGCAAATTAATACCATGGAGCTGTATGGAAATAAAATTTTCGTCAGCAGTGATATATAACAAACCATCAAGGTCACAGGTCCGAAGATGGCTCGTTACAGAAA
Source organism: Somniosus microcephalus (assembly GCF_052327205.1). NCBI lineage: Eukaryota > Metazoa > Chordata > Chondrichthyes > Squaliformes > Somniosidae > Somniosus > Somniosus microcephalus. The sequence continues at coordinate 129,355,745 of NW_028225179.1, forward strand.
TATCAATTTGCCATGACTTATCTGGACTTGGGAGACACCCCTTTAATAGAGAGAAATGAAGGAGATAGGGGTAGAAATGTGGCCCGGCTTATCTAGATAACAATTAACTGCAAGATTCTCAGAGCTACAAGCATGGCTATGTGAGGTGCACGCTTCTGAGAGGTATGTTACTCATATTAGTCAATTGAATGGAAAAGGGTTTACTTTGCAAAACAGATGTATTTAAAAGGATGTCGTAACATGCCATTAGGGCGCTTTCTTCATATGTTTTCATTTTTGGTCTCCATTTTTATTAATCTTTACCTAAAGTGTGTATAATGGCTCGGTAAAAGCTAGAAAGTACCTCTCTGAGAAAAAGAAAAAGAGAGAGATGGAAGTTGCGGCAGTCAGGTTGTGCGGTTATATCAGCCAGTTTCAGGCTGCCATAAGTTAGACGAGTTCCCTGCTGTTATGAATTGGGGGAAGTGAGACATGAACCAGCTAGCCTGGAGATGGTTTAGATTCTGCTCAAGATATACTTTCTAGAAGCAGTGGAATCAAACACAGAATATAACGTGGTAATTTAACCTAACTCACAATGCAGATAATCCGCGGGATATTGTGGAAGCTGTTTTACACCATACCCAATGTTACTCTCCACTGATGTCAATGGCGAGTGAAATCGGGTGTGGCGCAAAACCAGCGTCGCACAAAAGCCGTCCGTTTTCCGACGGCCGTATCAGCTTGAAATTCCCCGTAGCACCTCTGCAGAAGCAGATACATCACCGCAATGTCATAGAATCCAACACTGTTATCTCTCGGGAAGGTGAGCAGCCAGCTCAACCACGAAGCTGATAACCATGTCTGGAAGAATTGCTAACTGCTAATACAGAGAATCCAATTGATCCAATAGACTGGCTAACTAATACTTTTAACACATCAGCCATCGAAGAATTATAATCCTAAATTAATCTCAGTAATTTTTATTAATCTCAGACAATGATCTTAATGATGACTCGCTAATCAGCCAAGCAGTTAACGTTGAATTACCGTGCCACACCTGTCTTTGTACCCTATTTTATTAATTTCGTTAATTATTCTCATCTACTAATTATTTGCACATCTAATGCTTAAGTTTGTACGTTGCTACTTATGATACTGAAGTTAATAAAAGATTGTTAGTGCACGAGTTGTCTGACTTCTTCATTAATACTTTGGCATAAAAGGATTCATTCATTCACTCAGCAGCTTCTATGTTTATTCTATTTGGAGGTTGGTATTCAAACGTGAATATATTCTGAGCCAATTGTCGGCATCACTCATTCTTAGGCACAGGCTGTGTGGATAATTGCAGATATTACCTTAGCAACGCGTTGAGGAAAAGTGGTGAAGGATTCAGCTGGCGCTTTCATCAATCTTTGTTGGGTACAGATCCCAGTGTTATCATTACATTACCCATCTTAAGAACATAAGAACCAAGAAATATGAGCAGAAGTAGGCCATTTGGCCCTTCGAGCATGCTCCACCATTCAATAAGATCATGGCTGATCATCTACCTCATCTCCACTTTCCTGCACGATCCCCATATCCATGGATTCCCTTAATATTCAAAATTCTATCGCTCTCTGTCTTCAATATACTCAACGAATGAGCCTCCATAGCCCTCTGGTGTAGAGAATTCCAAAGATTCACCACTCTCTGAGTGAAGAAATTTCTCGTCATCTAAGTCAGAAATGACTGCCCCCTTATTCTGAGGCTGTGACCCCTGATTCTTGACTCCCCAGCCAGGGGAAACATCCTCCCTGCATCTACCCTATCAAGCACTTTAAGAATTATGTATGTTTCAATGAGTTCAACTCTCATTGTTCTAAACTCTAGAGAATATAGGCCTAGTCGACTCAATCTGTCCTCATGGGACAATCCCCCTAACCCAGGAACCAGTCTGGTGAACCTTCGTTGCACTCCCTCTATGGCAAGTATATCCTTCCTTATGTAAGAAGACCAAAACTGATTTATTAAATACTAGCTGGGGGGGGCCCGGTGTTGCCAGGGCTTTTTTGTGCCACGCGGTTTATGGCCGGGCGCTGCTGCTCCCGCGCTCTGTGTCACTCTTTCCCTCCCTGACCCTCGCTCTCTCCCTCCCCCTCTCTCTCCCTCCCTCTCTCTCCCTCTCCCCCTCTCCTTTCCCTCCCTCCCTACCTCCCCCTATTTTGGCACCCGGGAAAGGGCTTGGAAAATTGAGGCCAGCTGCTGTGGCTGTGCACGGCCTAGCGCTTCAGGCCAGGCCGGGCTCTCGGGCCGAGACTGACACCAGCTGAGCTCCCGGTGTGGCCGGCCGCGGGCCGCATGGTTAATGGCCGGCCACTGCCGCTCCCCCGCCGGCTCTGTGTCTCAGGCTGAGCGGTTGTCAGGCCCAGCCCAAGTGACCCCAACTCACCTCCCGTTCCAGCGGGCCGGGAGCGGGATACTGTGCCGGAGCTGCAATGTGGGGGTATGTTGTGCTGGTGCTGTCACTGTCGGGATTTAAAAAATGGCGGCGAAGTTTCGGGAGGCTGCAGGATTAGGCCCGCCCACACACGGAATGAAACGTACCCCGTGATGCACCGATTAGTCAACCATCAGGTCACTGAACTGTAGGATTGGTCAACCATCACGTCAGTCAACACTATACCCTGTACGATTGGTCAACCATCACATCACTCAACGCTAATGAGCGGTAGGATTGGTCAACCGCTAATGAGCGGAGTTTTGAAAGTATTTTGTATGCTGTCAGAGCAATGTTTGTCTGACCAAAAAGTAAATATGTGTATGACACTCCCCTAATCATCAGCTTTCTTTTGATATAACATAAGTGTAGGTACGCTCTATAACTTCTGAGTATATAGCGGACAGACAGACAGACAGACGGACAGACAGACGGAGAGACAAACCAACCGCTTTATATATATGGAGATGTATTTTTGAAACCGTAAGTCGCATTGCACATTAAGCTGCCTTCCCACTCTCTACAAAATATTTTCATTCCATCGCAAGACCTCTGACTTTAACTTTGGCTGCTCATAATGTCTGCTCTCTCTTCTCTCATTATGACTAAGCACGTCTCTCTCATTAATTTACCACGTCTATGTAACCTGCATTCCCTCTGTTTCCACTAACATGTTGGCTGTCGCTCCAGTCTCGAGACCATTACCTCTTTCTCCCCTTGTTTTTCTCTCTGCCACTCTCAAGCCTTCTCCTACTGTCTCCTCCATTCCTGTCTCCAAGGTACGCCGTCCTATACTGCTACCGTGTCACATACTTCCCTATTCCTATTCTAAGCCTTCAATATCGCCATCAAAGCTTGCTTGTCCTGTAGATAAGGATGCAGATACCATCGGTGGCTCTCTCTTAATTCTCCAAAAGGCTCACATGAAGCGGTATCAGTCTGACTTTCCTCAGCCAAAGCAGCTTACTACTCTTGGATCCTCCAGGAAATCAAAGATAACCTGGAGCGTGTTATATCTCCTATTAATTACCTCCTTAAATCCCTCCACCCTGTCGCTCCACTTTGATCTCTAACAGCGTCTTTATCTCTAAAAATGAGATCAGATATTCGACTGTTTCTATTGCTTTCCACCTTCCTCTTGCCCACCAAGGCAAATTTCAACCTCTCCCAGCCCAGAATACCTGTCTTTTTTATTTTCTCTCTTATCTTTCCTCATGCCTCTTCTTAAAACATTTTGCTGGAGATCCATTTGTTACTCCCATCACCCATCGCAATGCAACTGCTGACCACCCTAATTTAAATGCCTGATCTATCTCCGAGCTGATTTGTAATTTATTCTCTCTCATTGGATACTTTCCCTTCCGTTAACATGTTGTTCTCTCGCAGCTACATGCTTCAACCTCTCAGAACAGATTTCCACCGCTACCATAACTCTAAAATCAACCCTGTGACCATAGTGCGCTATGCCTACTCGTATTCCTGTAACTTTTTGAAGACTTTCACACGGTCAACCACACCATCCTTATCCTAAGCCTTGCCTCTATTGCGCAGCTCAGTGTGACTCCCTTCACCAGGTTCGACTCTTAGAGTTCAATCATATCCTGAGCATTTCTAGAAATTACTTGTCTTCCTGCACCCACATTCTTCAAAGTGCAGTTCACCCAGGATAGAGCCTTGTCCACTTTTCACTTTTACATGCTGCCACTTGGCAACATCATCGGTATACTTGGGACCAGCAAATTAAAGTAAGCTGATGAGACCCAGCTCAATCTGTCCAAAACCTCAACCAATCTACCGCTTCTCTTTGCCTGTTTGTCCGACACTCTGTCTTGATGAGCCACAATTTCCCCAGGTAAATATTCAGAAGACAAAGCATCCATCCTTGGCCTCGCCACAAACACGGTGCCATGCACTTGAGTCCATCTGCCTCTCTGGCATTATATCAGATTGAGCGAGACAGCTCACAATCGTGGTGTCTTTTTCGACTTTCTAATGAACCGTTGACCCCCATATCCTCTCCATCACAATAATTTCCTACTGAGATATCCACAACACCCCATCTTCATCCTGACTCAGCGCTGCTGCTGCTGTTATCGTTTGCCACCTCCAGAATCGATATTCCAATGCTCTCCAGCCAGCATCAAATCCTCCATATGCTTTAGCTCATCCTAATCTTTGCTACGGGTATCCTAATCGACGTTAGGTCCCGCTCACCAATACCAAACCCTTTGCTGATCCTCAATGGCTCCCGGTGTTTCAATGCTTTGAATTTAAAGTGGCCAATCCTGGGATTACGTCACTCTGTGGCTTATAACTCTCCTATCCTTGAGCCCTACAATGCCTCTGAATTTTTACTGCTTCTGACTGTAGTATTTTTAAGCATGCCCCTCCCTATATCTCACAATTCCCGGATGTATCTGGAGAAGTTTACGCCCTACAACTCTATAATTCCTTCCATCAATCACTTCGCCTCTCCACATCACTCCCCGATGTTAAGACTCTCGATAAAATCATCTTATTTTACTAGGTTTTGCTAACCCCTCATAACACATCCATCTTTAGCTGGGCATTTATTTTTGCCGGGTTAATTTTCCATGAAGCATTTTGGGAAATTGTTTGTTACATTTTAGGCGGTATGCAAATGCAAGTCGATGTATAATGTCATGCTTAAACGTCTTAGCAGGTATTTTGCCTTTGGATTCCATTTGTGTGCATCCTGCATGCACATTGCACGCCTAGCCAATGAATTTCTGCACATTAATGTGTGAGGATGCCGGTCAGTTCCTTCAGTAACCCCTAGATGGCACCTTCACTTGTTTGTTTCCCTTTGTTAATTGTTACTAGTTTCTTCTGTGTTTATTACTTAACTGCCTTTTATCAGGTTTATTGGTTTCACCTGTTTTTGCTTGTATTTAAGTTCTATGGTTTCCTCCCTCTGGGCTCAGTCTTGACAAGGTGCTCAGTCTTGACAAGCCGGTTGCCCTGTGGTAGCTTGTCTTGAGCTCAGTCTTGACAAGCCAGTTGCCTCGTGGTAGCTTGTCTTGAGTTCCTATCTTGACAAGCCGTTTGCCCGTGGTAGCTTTTCTTGAGCTCTTATGTTTGTAACTGTTTACCTGTGTGATTCTAGTAAAGTACTGTTATTTAAGACTGCATACCTGCTTCTCGCCTCGTCTGTCTGCACTTGGGTCCAGAACCAGCCTCACCCTGACATTAATGTTCATAATCTGAGAATCACCATCACATATCCAAGTCTTCCACTAATTCAATGCAATCCACGTGATGTAATGAAATGGCGGAGTTCACTAGACACATGCAAGAGCCCTGCCAATAGACCTCGCTGCTGAAGATCGTTCTGAGTGGCGTTGTGAGCCCCAATATCATCAGCTTTTTCATCAGTGCACTACCCACCCGCCATCATGAGATCAGAAGTGGGGTTGTTGGCTGATAACAGCACAGAGTTCAGTTCCATTCACAATTTTTCAGATGATTAAGCAGTCCATGCCCTCATGCCAGCAAGAACTGGGTAATATTCAGCCTTGGGCTGAAATGTGGCAAGTAAAATACTCGCCACAAAAGTGGTAGACAATGAACGTTTACAATAAGTGAGAGCATAATCACCTCCCCTTCACATTCAGTGTTTAACAACGCCGATTCGCCCAGCATCAACATCTTCATGGTCACAACTGACCATAAAGTGAGCTGGATCATAAATGATAAGGCTTCCAGCGCAGGTCACAGATTACGGGAATGACTCGCATCCTAACTCTCGAAAGCATCTCTACGACCTGGAAGCAAAACGTTAAGGAGTGTGCTGAAATACTCTCCAGTTGCCTTGTGCAGATCCACCAACCCTTAAGAAGCTCAACATCATCCAAAACACAGCAGTCTGATTGATCGGCAGCTCATCCACCACATTAAATATCCAATAATCCACTCCCCCAACCTTCAGCGTACTGTGGATATAATGTGCAGGATGCATTGCTGCAACTCGGCAAGATTTATTAGACAGTAGCTCCCAAACCCGTGATTTCACAACCTATAACGACAAGGGCAGCAGGTGTGTGCGGTCACCGTCACCTTCAATTATCCCTTCAAGTTGCAAAACATTCTGTCTTGATCATATATCACCATTCCTTCATTGTCGCTGGGTCAAACTCTCGGCACTCCCATCATAATCGAATTTTGTTAACACGTTTGCCACACGGATGGCATCGGTTCAAGAAGAAGGAAAACCACCACATTTTCAAGGGCAACCAGGCATGGGCACTTAATACCGGCCTTGCTAACGTGCCCACATCCGATAATAAATAAAAAATGCGCGGAAAACGTTTCTATCTTAACTGAAACTACCCGTAAGCATCATTCATAAATGCAACGACAATTTTGCTAAACCTTAAAATTAATTCTAATCTGGACACTATACAGGGAGTCCTGCTGTATCTGTAACAATATCTGGTGTTAAGAATTGAAGTTTCTTAAAACATACTCTTCCACACAACCTGCCAATAGGACAGCAGACAAAACTTTGCGAGGATTTGTCTTTGCTAAGTCATTCAAATAATCTATGAAACTTCCCAGTATAAAAGTGAAATTCTACGGACTTAGCCAGTATTTGCACTCTCAATGTTTTTGGCTTATTGCCTGAATAACAAAGCCATTGGGATATGAATTTCCCAAGGTTCGCTCAAATTCCTGTAGTCCTGTAGATCTTGTTAACAAATTTTGTCGTGGACCACATCGAATTACATAGAATTTACAGCACAAAAACAGGCCATTCGACCCAACTGGTCCATGCCGGTGTTTATGCACCACACGACCCTCCTCCCATTCTACTTCATCTAACCCATCAATATATCCTGTCCACTCGAGCATTTTCATTCAGTTCAACATCTCAGTGCTTCCCACAACTTGGGGATAGGGTGGGATATGTGTTGGTGCAGGGGCTACGGGGATCGGGTGGGATATGTGTCGGTGCAGGCTCGATGGGCTGAAATGGCCTCTATCTGCACTGTGGGGTTTCTGTGATTTCTGTGGAACTCTCGAAACGAGTCTTCAACTTGCGAGTCTTCTGCCAAATGCCAGTCAACTTTCTTGCCAAAATCGAATATTTTTTACCCAGATACAAAGATAGCCTGGGCTCATTGATTTGATCATTTACCAGGATATAACTGCAGTAGGATTTGTCATTGACTAACCCTGTTCGTGAAATATCTTTTAAGGAATCAAGCCTTTCGGCATTTGTCATTTTTCACATTGATTTCGAGCCAATTCCTGCCACTGTCATCCATTATGGACCTGTATGGATTTTTGGATACAGGAGCCAGAATCCACTGAAGGTTCTAAAAGGAATCATTGCACAGCAAAACGTCGACTTATCTCCATCGTTAAGGAGAATAGACAGCTTAGATGTCCACCATTCCTAAGTAATTAAATGCATTGCTGTGATCTCCGACGGATGCTTGCAGAGTAGAAAAGCTAATTGTTTAGCACCATGAGGATTTCTCATGTATAAAGAACAAAATGTGTCATTTGCTCCATTGTGTCTGTGCCAGATCTTTTTTTGAGTAATCTTAAACCAATCTCAGTGCAACCTCTTTACCCATACTCCTGTATGTTCCTCTTCAAATATTGACCATATTTTCGCTTGAAATATGCCATTCTCCTGTCCCAACCACATACCATATATATGTTTCCGTGCTCTACAGCCGTCAGCCTAAATCAATTTCTCTTCACGTTTTGCCCCTGTCTCCAAGGAATAATTTCACCTGGTATGAATAGATTTATTTTTAACTCCATGCTTCTCATTTTGAAGATATTCCAGTGCTTAAACCTCTAACTGTTTGCCAAATTTTCTGATAAACCTATATGGGCCTGATAGCCTTTTTTCAGTGTGACACCGTTACATTTCAGTTTTCATTACAAGATATTCAGAAGAATGTGGAACGATAGGAGTTTTGTTACCTTATAGCTGGGGCTGCCAACAAATGCTGAATGAGATTGCATTGTCTCTTTGTTTGATCATAGGTAGAAATTTAGTTCGAGGACTCTTAAACCAAGCACCAACATTCCCTGGGGTGGAATGGGGATTACAAGTATTCGTTCCAGAAATCAAAAATTGCGAGTGGTTTCAATGAGGTAGACGGAGACAGAGTATTTCTGCATTCTGTCGTATTGAGAAATGATTGGTGTCAAAGTAATTCATGTGATAACGCCCGTTTGGGGCTACCAGTCAAAACGAATTCCCAACCCCTGGGGTTTCTTTCAAGTTAAAAGATGGACCGATTTGTGGTACCTGTAAAAGGGAATTGCAAAAACAGGCCGAAGTTTACGACTCTTTATTAAATGACCCAAAAGTAATCAACTTTCAGTAGAAGCTTCACTGTTAATTTTAATTTTTGGCAACAATGCAACATAGGGCGATATTGGACACCTGTTACACATTTTAGCCGAGTTTCTTTTCTCATTCAATTAAATGGAAATTAAGTCCAAATGGAGTCTATAATAGGCAGCCGAACAGATATTGCCCGTTTAACATTACTGGCAATAGTTAAATTACCACAATGTCAATATAATGCACAAAGCCTACTAAAATAAATAGATTTTTACATATATTATCTTAATGCTAAAAGTTAAGTGTACGTAGATTATGGTAACATTTTATAATGTATTGCTTAGAATATAGTTAAATTAATGTGTAAACATGTTTCTCTATTATTTAAATGGATCACAAAATGGATCATGTGCAGAGAAGAACAACCACATTTTTTTCTAACAGCAAAGTGATAAGGGAACATTGGAGTGACTTAAAAGATAAAAATGAAATGTGGAACTCCTCGAGATGGATAAAGCACGAATCAATATAGATATATTGGTCCAGAATCAGGCCAGATGACATGAGCTAAAAATAGTGAGAAATGCATCAGAAACACATTGTTTCAAAGTGTGCTCAGTGCAAGTAGAAAAAAAGGTAATGTCAATAGAATGATAATGAATGTAACAGTTAACAACCCCCCCAAAAAATAAATGCAAAACATTGTTTACTTCAGTTTCACCTTGAGAACAATTTAGCGATTAAAATTGCAAACCTATGTGAAAAGAATCAGGTTATAATTTGTTTCTCCTAAATGGTCGAGGGTAACTCACATTGCATGAGTGGTAGCCTACATGCCATTTATTTATTATGACAGAAATATGTTGATATTCATGCATGCTGGACGATCTTCGTCCAAAGATAAACTATTAGTTTGGTACAATTCACAATTAGCATGCACAAACGCAATCAAGAAAGGAGTGCTGATATATCCACTCCGAAATAAATGAGACACAGACCTAGAAATTGGTTTGCCCCCGAAAATGAGTGAGGGGAATGGAATGGGCTAGCAACCCGTGCACATTCGTAGGACTGCAGGCAGTACACGAACTTTGTGCTCATTTGCATGATTGTTGCATTCAGCCAAGTGCTGAACGTGCTGCTGAGTGGCTGAACGCTCAGCAGGGGGCACAAGTTCCTGCGAGGCTAGAACCAGTTAAAGCTAGCCCGCACTACTTAAAGGCAGTCTGCATCTATTAAGGGAAGATGAATTCTGCCTGCACATCATCATTCACCTGGCTGATGAAGACTATGACAAATCAATTCCTGATGGTACAACAGGGAAGAGAGAGTGCACCAAGGTTCTCCGATGCAGCACTGGATACCTTGGTGCAGGAGGTCAACTCGAACAGGAAGGTCATCTTTCCATAGGGGACAGGCAGCCATCCAGACAACAGACAATAGTGCAAAAGGGAGCAGATAGCTAATGTGATGAATGCCGGCAGTGTTGCCCCGGGGACGTACACGCAGTGCAAGAGGAAGTTTAATGACCTCACATGAGTGGTCAAGATCAGTGAATTCATCTTCAAATGCCACATCCCACGAGCTGCACCACTAGCCTCATATAATGTCCAATCCACCACACACACATCCCACAACTAACAAGAATCTTTAACAAACACGATTCATACAACAAATTCATAGCATCATCTCAACCTCACTCACTTACCACTTCTGCAAGCCTCACACCAATATCAAACAGATTGCACACAATGTCAGCTATCCACCATGGCACGCACATTACCCAAAGACTTTGCACCACACTCACTGACACACTTCCCTTCCTCTTGCAGGAAAAGGTGGCGCATATCTGGTGTCAGCACAACTTACCCAGCGGCGGACAGGCCCTTGGAGGAGACAGTGCCAATCATTTTGGGAGGGGCAAGGCCGAGCTAGTGGCCAACGGCGGGAAAAAAGTGGACAAGATTCCAGTTTCCTCATACGTTATCCTCCTTCTCACATCCCACTTCCTCCTCATCCCACAATCTCTTCTGATTTACAATCTGCACATGGTGTTAGCATGCAACTCTAGCTTTCACCATTCCCTCACCACCACCTAACCCTTGTGCCTTTTTAATTTCAGATAGACAAGGAATCCAACCTGCCCAGCCAGCCATTGTGGAAGAAGAGGGAGATGAGAGTAATGATGAAGAAGAAACTGATCTGACACACGCAGCCACCAGTTCAGATACTGGCACTGCGCGGAGTACAGAGTGTAGATTAGAGGTAGGATCTGCACGTGGTAATTCTCAGGGAACGAATGGGTTACAGGCAGAGCAAGGGTTAAAGGGGGCGTAGGTTCCTGGTGGGCAACATCGCACACGAGTTTTGCTGCAGATGACTCAGATGATGACCTCGATGGGGCGGCTGACAGAAGAACGCTGGTGGGCATGCACAATGACATGCTTGGTGTATTGGCAGGCCTGCCAGAAAGCCTGAATGCAATGTCAAGGAGCATTGAGGATTGTGGAACCAACCTTGCACAGGGCTTTCTGCAGAGCTTGGAGCCCATCCTTTCCAGAATGTAAAGTGAGGGCATATCCATTAGCATACTTGTGGACTCAGCCATCATGCAGCGTCTGATAGCTGATATCTCAGCTTCCATTGCAGCACAAGCACAAGCCACCCTATCTGAGTGCTGCAATGCAACCACAGACTGAGGTCATGCAAGCTCAGACTGCTGCCACGCAAGCTATGATTACTGCCATCGTGTCTGGTTTTATTAGTTTGAAAAGGGACTTAAAAGCTGTCACAGAAATCCAGCAACCCGTCCCAGCAATCCAGCAAACTTTCCTCCACAGATGGCTAGGAATGCTGAGGCGCCACCAGGGGGGAGTGGCAGTGGCTTTATGGAGGGCGAATCTGTCAGGATGAAAGCATTCTTACTCCCACCACTGCAGTCCTCCATGCCCTTGCATTTGCCTGCCAACCAGCGAACCCAGACTGCTGTCGCGCATGCCGAAGTGGTGCAGTCTGCAGCAGGGCCTTCTAGGCACCAAGGGCGATTAGTTGATTTTGCTATGTTATAATGGAGGGATAGATGGATAAAAAGGGGTTGGAATCTTTCTTTTGTAGAAGTTTTTAGTTCAGCATAGTGACCAAGAGGGCGTTGTGATGGTCAGTAACAGAGGTTACGTAAGGTGTGGGATGATTGTTGACTAGGGAATTAGGGTTGCGTTCATTGATACTGCAATCGGATGAGACGATCACGGACAGCCCAGGTAGAGATGATTTGTCTGTGTTCAATCCTCCTCTTCAGCTTTTTCTTCCTCTGCTTCCTCGTCCTCCACTTTCTCCTCCTCCTTCTCTTCCTCCTCAGCTAGTCTCCGTATGCCTGGGGGCAAGGGTTGTGCCCTTGTGATAGCGAGGTTGTGGAGCATGATGGACATTTTCAGACACTTTCTGGTGAGCACTGCAGTGCTCCTCCAGAGCGGTTCAAGTAGCAGAAGTGTTGTTTAAAGTGTCAAATGGTTTGCTTTATCAGATTCCGTGTGGCAGCATGGCTCTCATTGTGTGCATGCAGCCCATGTTGGTTGGGTTGAGAGCGGAGGCATGAGCCAGGTAGTCAGCAGATAGCCCTTGTCAGCCAGTAGCCAGTCTCTGGTTTGTCGTGGTAGCTCAAAGACACAATGAAGAGCGGAATGGCGCACAACGAATATCTAATGACTGCTGCCGGGAGACTGGGCATTCACTGTCATGATGTGCTGAATATGGTCACACACCAACTGCACATTCAGCGAGTGGTAACCTTTGCAGTTGCATTTAGATGTGGTGCCACAATGCCACGTGCGTGCAGTCAATGGTGCCCTGCACCATAGGGAATTCTGCAGACAAAAAATCCACCTGCACACTGTGCCTGCTTCTGTCTGGTAAGAGAGAAGACAATGAAGTTCTCTCTCCAGTAATAGAGAGCATCTCTCACCTCTCTACTGCAGTAATGGGCGGTGAACTGGGAGATGTTACAGATGTTGCCTGCTCCAGCCTGGAGGGATCACAACGCAAAGAAATTTAGGAACACGGTCACCTTGAAAGCCATTGGCAGCGCTATACTTGCCCTGATGTGAGGCTACAGGTCTCGATGCAAGAGGTGGCAGACTGTTGTGAGCACTGCCTTCAGAAAGTGCAGACCCCTCACACACCACTCCTCACTACGGTTGAGGTAAGAGAATTGCTCTAGGAAGATCCTGGATGAGTAAAGTCTCCCACTGCGCGGCCTTCTCCTGTTCCTCCTCCTTCTCCCCCTCCTGACTCTGCAAGCAACTTTGTCTTCTTATTCGTTGCCTCTGCTCCATCTCCCTGCTCGGCTGCAGGCCAAGGAATATGACAACTACATCACCCTTATCTGGGAGCAAATGTTCTGACTAGAACCCTTGAATTCAGAAAAAATGCCTTCTCCATTTTCAGCACCATTCCCTGTCATTTCACCAACTTTAAACAACTCTCGAAAGCTGCAAACAGCAGCAATTGACCAGAAGGTAGTTGATGATCCTTTTAAATATCGCTGGCAGAGTGTCCTTGAAGCTGCTGAACGCAGGCTCAGCTGTGTGAGGTTCTTCCACTGTTGCAGACGAAAATGGCAAGACTAGCACCTAATCAGCATTGCACGCTGATTGACGTCATGGTCTGGCTACTGTAATTACTTTTCGCGCACGCTTCCAGCACTGAAGCTACCACCCTCATCAAGATGGCATCCGGCACAGTCCACACCAGTATTGTGCGCGCTTGGCTCGGACGCCATTTTCGACTCAAATGGCACTAGTAGCGCTCAAACAACGGACATTACATGATCGAATTTCTAGGCCATATTGTTCAATGACAAATTCTGGTGTGGCCAGACAATCCTATGTGCATGATATACACCATGTTGACATGAAAAGGCAGGATACGACTTTCTCTTTTTCTAGAAAGAAATAGAACGAGAAAGTGTCTTTGACATCATATGCTCAGCCTTCAGAAAGGTCCCATCAGTTCCAGATATCAGCATGCAACGCAGATGCGTGAAAATACAGAACTTGCGATCGGTCAAGGTAAGCCTTGACAGATCAGAGGAACTGACTGGAAAATCACTTTCGCCTGTGCAGAGATTGGCTGTTTGCCCAAATGTGGCCCAGCAATTTCCCAAGAAACTCTTACACCTGGTTAAAGCAGGCATACGGCCTGCTTTCACTACCTTGTTATTAAGAATCTTTAATGAAAAATTTAAGAATAAAAAATTATGCACAAACATTCAAGATTATTTTATGCAAATGTTGGCCCGGATTAAAATGTTTAAATTAATATTTCACAAAAGTAATTTTTTATTGTATTTGGTGTAATGAAAGGACTTCTAATTAAATTTGAAAATCAGAACATTTATATTTGTTAGAATTTGCTAAATTGTTTAATTATCTGCATGTAATTAGGGGATTCCATTCAGAAATAACTGCAATGATATCCTCCTTTCTCATTGGAAGAGCTGGCCTACGTGATCCCAGGGGCACTCTCAAATCACCTGCGTCTCTTGCATCGTAGGCCTTTACGTTGGCTTATGCCTGTAGGCCCAAAGCCCGATCTCTCCATAACTTGTGAGCCAGGAGGTATGTTCATAAGTTTCGTGGCTCAGAGGCGTACTCCGGAGGTACTCCTTTGACAACAATTCCAGGGCCATTATGGCCGTGGCAAAGAAAAAACATGTTTATCACTTTTAACGTGAATTACTAAAGGCGATGGTAAATTTACACAAATATTGGTACAAAGCACAACATTTTGGGATAGTAATTCTTCTTGAGCAGTAGTGCAAAATGTGGGATATTTCATTGTCCGCCTCTTATATGAACTTTGGAACTGAATATCAGGCAGGGCCTATAACAGGTGACCGATGAAATATACTTTGCGCTGCCGCCCAAGAGGAAATTTGTCTTTTGAATGCTATCTCACTACATTTCCAAGATTAGATCATTGAATATTCATGGTAAACCAAGTGGGGTGGACAGGCTCCACCCATATAGATATTTTAACTTAAACCTGGAATGTAGGATCTAGTCAGGATACTGTAAAATTCGTAATTATAAAATAGATTTAGCGATTAATTCGTTTAATGAAAATGTGATCAGCATTTGGAAGATCTGCCAGCTTGCCATGGTACAGGAACATTCAGAATGAGGCTTGTTACTATATTAGGACTTTAGTCAACATGAGAGATGAGCTTCATGAGACAAACTAGCTGTTGCCATTCTTGGCTCTCATTTCGTTTTATTCAAAAAGTGAAGAACTTGACTCATAAATTAGCATCTTGGAAACAAAGTTTTGCAGCCGAAGCTGGGGAGTTGAAAGCTGTCAGTTGTTCTCCTTCCTCTTGTAAGGCTGAGGTCATTTGTACTGCCCAACACTCCCCTCTCCTGTTATAAACGTGGCTGGGCACCGATGGTGGATCGGTTTTCGACCTTATTGATCTGGGGGCTTCATTGCCAAACCACGCCCAATATTTCGTGAATCAAACGTCTTGGATCATCGTTTTTATACATATAAGCTGTTGCTCTAACTTGCACTATCAGACATTTGATGCCAAATCCAAGGTAAGATTTTCTTCCGTTTTATTGTTCCTTTAGGTTCTACTTTTACAGATGCAAAAATCGCATCCAGAGACGAGTAGACGTTTCTCTGATTCTAGAGTCAGATATTGAGTAGTGGTGTGCTCGGAGTGCAACACGAATTTGGACGACACTGACTGGTGTCTTCTCTTTAAATTGAGGTACAAAACCGATACGTTTAAAGTGGGAAATTTTGAATTTGTTGAAAATTGCTGTCAGTTGATTCATTGCACTGGGTAAATTATTTTTACCTTTTTGGAACGTTGGGTCTAAATTTGCTGATTGGCATTGTAATTTTCTAGGTCGTTCAGAGTCACTGAAATCGTGGAACGTGTTGTACGTTAATCTGTTCCTCTCGTGAAAGCACAAACTCTTGTTTGCCTAAAATTACCTGATCCATTGCATTCATCGTGTACTTCTGACATTCTTCAAGTATGAGCTAAAATGGAGTGTTTTGCGAATGTACAACAATAAGGCAACCTAATAGCTCCAATAGGCAAGTACAATTTCTCACAAAAGTCACTGTAGAAACGATCAAACCGAAACACAGGCTGATTTATTCATTCACTGAACCAAAGACGTCGTGCTCATTGTAAGCGTGTCTGCGTCCACTGCCACTTAGTGTTGAGCAAGAATTAAACCCTGGACTGCTTCCTTCACTGAGCTCAGCTCCACAGTAGGAAGCGAATTGACCAGTTACCCGTCCTGGTGATTGTTTTTGTTTATCTGCACAGCATGTTTCGTTCAGCGTTCATGATAGATACAACCTTCCAATATGTTAATTAAATAGACAACACATTACTTAAACAATGCTGCCTGGGAATTGCACCACTCTCTTATCCAGTCTTCTCAAGAAATAGCTGAATGCAATGAGCAGATCTAGATTTTGTGCGATAGTGTAAAGCGAGTCGGTAGTCCGTTTTACAACTCTTCCGATTTTTTCTTACTTTGAATTCAAATTGTATGAATGAATTTAGATAACGTCAATGAACGAATACCGGTAGCAGCTGAAAGTATACACATGTGGGAAGAAAAACAGAAAAAGCTGGAAATACTCAGCAGTTCCAGCGACATCTGTGGAGAGAGAAAAAGAGAGTTAAAGTTTCAAGTCGATGACCTTGTAACAGAACTGGAACAAGGTAGGGATATAGCAGGTTTAAAGCAGGTGCAGAGGCAGGGAGAAGTGGGAGCCGAGTAAGAAAGAAAAGGGGAGGGCTGTGATAGGGTGGAAGGCAGGAGAGATTAAATGACAAAATATATGATTGTACAAACCCAAAGGAAATGGTAATGGGACAAGAAAAGAAACAAAAGATGGATGAGAACAGGCATACGTGGGAATAACAGAAACATCAACAGCTACAGTCTAAAAAAGTGGCGGCAGAGGTTATGATTTGAAATTGTTGAACTCGATGTTGAGTCCAGGTGGCTGTAAAATGCTGTATGGAAAAATGAGGTGTTGTTGCCCTAGGACAGTTCCCATGGATTGGAGATTAGCTAATGTTACCCCACTATTCAAAAAAGGTGGTAGAGGAAAAATGGGGAATTATAGACCAGTGAGCCTGACATCGGAAGTGGGGAAAGTGCTGGAGTCCATTATAAAAGATGTAATAGCAGAGTACTTGGAAAACAGTGACAGGATCGGACAAAGTCAACATGGATTTACAAAAGGTAAATCGTGCTTGACTAATCTACTGGACCTTTTTGAGGATGTAACATGTAGAATAGATAAGGGAGAACCAGTGGATGTGGTGCGTTTTGGACTTTCAGAAGGCTTTCGATAAGGTCCCACATAAGAGATTAGCGTGTAAAGTTAAGGCACATGGGATTGGGGGCAAGGTACTGACTTGGATAGAGAACATGTTGGCAGACAGGAAGCAAAGAGTTGGAATAAACGGGTCTTTTTCTGAGTGGTAGGCAGTGACTAGTGGGCTACCACAGGGATCGGTCCTAGGACCCCAGCTATTCACAATATATATTAATGATCTAGATGAGGGAACTAGATGTAATATCTCCAAGTTGGCTGATGACACAAAGCCGGGTGGGCGTGTGTGCTGTGAGGATGATGCTGAGAAATACCAGTATGATTTGGACAGGTTGGGTGATTGGGCAGATGCATAGCAGATGCAGTATAATGTGGATAAATGCGTGGTTATCCACTTTTGTGGCAAAAACAGGAAGCCAGATTATTATCTGAACGGCAATAGATTGGGAGAAGGGGAAGTGCAACGAGACCTGGGTGTCCTTGTGCACCAGTCGCTGAAGGTAAGCATGCAGTTGCAGCAGACGGTTAAGAAGGCAAATGGTATGTTGGCCAACATAGCGACAGGTTTCGAGTACTGGAACAAGGATGTCTTGCTGCAGTTGTACAGGGCCCTGGTGAGACCACACCTTGAGTATTGTGTGCAGTTTTGGTCGCCTTATCTGAGGAAGGATGTTCTTGCCATGGAGGGAGTGCAGCAAAGATTCACCAGACTGATACCTGGGATGGCAGGAATGACGGAAGAGGAGAGATTGGGTCGATTGGGACTATACTTCCTGGAGATTAGAAGAATGAGTGGGGATGTTATTGAAACTTATAAAATTCTAACAGGACTTGACAGACTAGATGCAGGAAGGTTGTTCCCGATGGCGGTGGAGTCCAGAACCAGAGGTCACAGTCTAAGGATAAGGGGTAAGCCATTTAGGACAGAGATGAGGAGGAATTTCCTCACCAAGAGAGTGGTGAACCTGTGGAATTCTCTACCACAGAAGGCAGTTGAGGCCAATTCATTAACTATATTCAAGAAGGAGATAGATATATTTCTTAAGGCTAAACGGTTCAAGTGATATGTGGAGAAAGCAGGGACAGGGTACTGAGTTTGGATGATCAGCCATGATTTCATTGAATGGCAGAGCAGGCTCGAGGGGGTGAATTGCCTACTCCTGCTCCTATCTTCTATGTTTCTATGTTTCATACATTGCCGTGGGATGTGAAGGTTGTTGGGGGTAATTGAGGAGTGGACCAGGGTGCCGTGGAGGAAATGGTCTATTTGGAATGCTCAAACGAGATGGGAGAGGAAGATGAAGATGTGTCCCCTCACCTCCCTTTTCAGCTTTCCAAAGGGGCCGTTCCCTCCATGACACACTGCTCTGCTCCTCAATCACTCCCAACAGCTCCTCCCCTTTGGCAGCTTCTTGTGCAATCGCAGGAGATGCAGCAACTGCCCTTTTCCCTCCTCCCTTCCGACCGTGCAGTGTTCCAAACACTCACTTCAAATGAAACAGTGACTTACCTGCACTTCTTGCAGTTTAGTATACTGTATTCACTACTCACGGTGCAGTCTCCTCCATATTGGGGAGACCAAACACAGATTGGGTGGCCGTTTTGCTGAAAATCTCCATTCAGTCCGCAGGTGTGTTCCCGACCCTCCAGTCGCCTGTCACTTTAAATGTGTGAGAGAAGTACAGATTGTAAATGCTGGAGGTGAGAAAACCTGTTAGGCGATTCTGTCTAGGGGTTAGAGAAAGAAGTTCTGCGAACTTAAAAGCAATTTTCAAATCTAGTACTGAGATAGAATTCACGTATAGTTAACCTGATATTTTTACAGTTGTAAATTAATCTGCAGAAAAATGATCAGGAAGATTTTGCAGCAAGCAATGGGAAAAAGTAACTATTAAACTTCAACTTCTCTATCAGCAAAACTGCAGATATAACATTGTTAATATTATAATAGACGGGAACAAAATGTGTCAGCATTGTTGGAATTATATCGCAATTGAAGTAACGATGAATGTTGTCCTCCACAATTTGATACAGTCAACATCTTCCCTCCTGAAGAAACAATCCACGTTTCATAAAATTTGAAAAATTGATGCATGACAGACACCTAATCTGATAATTCACTGGAAGGGAATCTGTTTTCATTTTATATAACTCACGATATAAAGCACTGGGATAAAGATTGCGCACAATTTTAGCCAGAGTTCGTTGGAATAACACAGGTATGTTTATTTAGTGCTCCTTTATGAATACTTTCGCTAATATACACGTAATAAACGAAGGCTTTAGAACTTCTGTGATTTAAATAATCGAATAAACGTTCTCATTTCCTTCAATTTTGGCAAGCACCTCATCAAGGTGCCTCTGCTCGTTTCAGTCTGAAACTCTCTTCTGCTGCCATATAATTTTCGATCCGGCTAGATGGCAAGCCTAAGGCCGTCCATTTCACAATTTTAACGCAAATCGCCGTTAACAATGAGGAGATGCACTTATATGAAGCCAGGTTTCCACGGATAGTTCAATCAGATAATAACTCATCCGTTTTTTTCATTTTTTCGTTCATGGGATGTGGGCATCGCTGGCAAGGTCAGCATTTATTGCCCGCCCCTAATTGCCCTGGAGAAGGTCGTGGTGAGCCGCCGCCTTGAAATGCTGCAGTCCGTGTGGTGAAGGTA
The DNA here is from genome assembly GCF_052327205.1 of Somniosus microcephalus. NCBI lineage: Eukaryota > Metazoa > Chordata > Chondrichthyes > Squaliformes > Somniosidae > Somniosus > Somniosus microcephalus. The sequence continues at coordinate 129,375,582 of NW_028225179.1, forward strand.
CTCCCACAGTGCTGCTAGGGAGGGAATCCCAGCATTTTGACCAAGCGACGATGAAGGAATGATGTTAGATTTCCAAGTCGAGGTTGTGTTTGAATTGGAGGTGAACTTGGAGGTGATGGCATTTCCCTATGTCTGCTGCCCTTGTCTTTCTAGGCTGTAGAGTTCGCGCGTTTGGGAGGTGCTGTTGAAGAAGCCTTGGCGAGCTGCTGCAGTGAATCGTGTAGATGGGACACAATGCAGCGGCAGAGCGCATGAGGTGGAAGGAGTGAATGTTTAATGTGGTGGATAGGGTGCCATTGAAGTGGGCTGCTTTGTCCTGGATGGTGTTGAGCTTCTTGAGTGTTGTTGGAGCTGCACTCATCCAGGCAAGGGGAGAGTATTCCATCACACTCCTTACTTGTGATTTGTAGCTGGTGGAATGGCTTTGGGGAGTCAGGACGTGAGTCACTCTCTGCAAAATACTCAGGTTCAGACTTGCTCTTGTGGCGACAGTATTTATGTGGCTGGTGCAGTTAAGTTTCTGGTCAATGGTTAGCTCAAGATGTTGCTCGGGGAGTCGGCAATGGAAATGCCATTGAATATCAAGGGACAGTGATTAGACTCTCGCTTTTCAGAGATAATCACTGCCTGATACTAGTGTGGCACGAATGTTACTTGCCATTTATCAGCCCAATCCTGAATGCTGTCCAGGTCTTGCTGCACGCAGGCACGCACTGCTTCATTATCTGAGGAGTGATGAATGGAACTGAACACTGTGCAATCATCAGCGAGCATCCCCACGCTGACCTTATGATGGAGGGAAGGTCAGTGATCAAGTAGCTGAAGATGTTTGGGCCTAGAACGCGTTTCTGTGGAACTGCTGCAGCGATGTCCTGTGGCTGACGTGCTTGGCCTCCAACAACCACAACCAACTTCCTTTTTGTTAAGTATGACTCCAGCCAGTGGAGATTTTTCCCACTAGTTCCCATTGACGTCAACTTAATTGTGCTCCTTGATGCCACACTCGGTCAAATTCTGCGTTGCTATCATGTTTCAAATAGACCATCCGAATCTGAAATCTTTGTATGCATAAGAGCTGATAACTTTTTTTGAATTACACCAACCTGACATCTGGACGCCTCTAACCGTGATAAAAAAAAGCTTAATGTAGGTCTGGATTCGATTTTTCTAACACTTCGGGTTTAAGATAAACAATCTTTAAATTTCGAAAGCGAGTTGATAAAATTGTGCAAAAATGCAAACGGGATCTCAGCTTTTATAAATGAGGCAATAGATTATAAATGCAAAAGTAACTTTAAGTAACTCATTGCATAGGTGTTGTAAAATGTTGGAAATCATTTTAACTTAATCCAACAGCGCAAAATGATTGATATCGACTTCAATGGAAATAATAATCGGGGGAAATATGTAATGGATCTTTGATTTGCTAACGCTCATTTTACAATATCGGACAAAGTCAAAATTAACCATAGGACCTCATTTCATCGAATGAGAAGATGGTTTTACAATTCTGATTAGGTAAATTGAACTCTTGGTGATTGTGCTGTATCGGATTTCCCATTCATTATATATCCCACGTGAATGAGAAATATATTGAAAACTGAGCTGAACAAATTTTAGACCATAATGTTCCAATGAAGCTCAACGGAAGCTCGAGGAACAGCACCTCATCTTTCGATTAGGCACTTTACACCCTGCAGGACTCAACATTGAGTTCAACAATTTCAGATAATTATCCCTGCCCCCATTTCTCATGCAGTATGATTTTTGCCACTCCCATATGTAACATTTTATCTTTCCTGCCTCTTACAAAAGTACAGGATGTTCTTTCAATTCCTTCCTCCCCTCCTAACCCTCCCACCCTGTCTGCACCTGCTTAATATCTGTTACATCTCCAGCTTTTTCCAGTTCTGATGAAGGGTCCCAGACCTGAAACGTTAACTCTGTTTCTCTCTCCACGGATGCTGCCTGGCCTGCTGAGTATTTCCAGCATTTTCTGTTGTTGTTTCAGATTTCCAGCATCGGCAGTATTTTGCAATTATATAAAGAAAACCACCAGACATCTCAAAGTGCTTTACAGCCAATTAAGTACTTTTGAAGTGGAGTCACTGTTGTTATGTGGGAAACGCGGCAGCCAATTTGCTCTCAGCACGGTCCCACAAACATCAATGTGATAATGACCAGACAGTCTGTTTTTGTTATGTTGGTTAAGGAATAATTATTTGCCAGGACACCGGGGATAATTCCCCTACACCCTTCAAAATAGTGCCATGGGATCTTTTACGTTCACCTGAGAGAACAGACCGGGCCTTGGTTTAACATCTCATCCAAAGGATGGCACCTCTGAGAGTGCAGCAATCCCTCAGTACTGCACTGGAGTGTCAGCCTAGCTTTATGTGCTAGAAATCCCTGTAGTGGGACTTTAACCCACAAACTTCTGACTCAGAGGCGAGTGTGATACCAATTGAGTCACAGCTGACACCTGATTACAGGCAATATGTGGATCGAGCGGGATCACAGAATCACAGAAACCCCACAGTGCAGATCGAGGCCATTTCTGTCCATCCAGCCTGCACCGACACATATCCCACCCAATCCCCGCAACCCCTACACCAACACATATCCCACCCTATCCCCATAACCCCACGTATTTAATCCCCCTAACACTAAGGGTCAATTTTTTTTTTATCATAGCCAATCAACCTAACCCACACATCTTTGGACTGTGGGAGGAAACCGGAGCACCCAGAGGAAACCCACGCAAACACAGGCAGAATGTGCAAACTCCACACAGACAGTCACCCGAGGCCGGATTTGAACCCGGGTCCCTGGTGCTGTGAGGCAACAGTACTAACCACTATGCCACCGTGCTGCCCTGATAGTGGTGTTGAATTAGAAGTTCAGCCATGATCTTATTGAATGGTGGAGCAGCAGCGCGAGGGGCCATATGACCTACTCTTGCTGATATTTCTTATGTTAGTAAGTTCTTAAAACACTTCTTTCATTCTGTTTTCTGCAGTTGTTAATTTTCAAATGGCAGCATCTGTTGATGAGTACCTCGACATTGGAACTGAGCCGTATAATGTAAACAATTCTAGCCAAGTGTACGATGGTGCAGATGAAAAAAGTACAAATCCATTAGTAAAATAGGTAATTGAATACAGGAAATAAGGTAGTGACACAGGAAATCTGACATGTAAAATAAAATATATTTGAAATGAATACTGAACACGCTGCTGGGGCTAAAACTGACATCAGAGATTAATGGAAATAAAAAGTGCGATAGAATCTATAATGATTATCCAGGAGGAAGGTGCATTTTAAATTCAATGGGACGGATTGTGTTTCTGCCGTTTCTGAGGACAATGGAAGGTAAAATTGGGCGAGGTGTATTAGAATGGGCAGTTGAGCAACCTCCCATTGTGAACGTTTACCCAATTTCACAACTAGGTAGAATTTTAAACTTAAACCTATCCAGTACCTATGGTCTGACCTATTTCCATTATAATGCTGCTCGGATATAATTTTGGAGTTCTTAGCCAATTAGTAGATTTTAATCTTCAGCTCATAATCCCTTCCAGGGCCGACAGAATGCCTCGTCCATTATAGAACATGACCGATTCATTCGATTGAAATAAATCTAATGAGAATCCTCCAGTTTCCATAAAAGCTAAACAATCCCACCTCTCTGATTGCTACCCAGGTGAGGACAGAAATTTATCGTGTTTGCAATTTTTAGAAAGTCCTATTGCTGTCTTAATATAGTTAAACTGTGCAAAGCCCATTCACACTGGTAAGATCACTCAGTTTTAAAGGGTTTTTTCTAATTTCAAACAAATTGGTAATTATGTCAATGTTCCTCCTTGGGATAAATGTTCAAATTGCCGACCATGCCTATAACAGGTGCTAAAATAGGGCAGTTGCAATTATGCATATTCGATCAGCGCACAAGTTCGGTTTTCATTATTGGACTGCTTTATTGAAAAGACGAAGGCACAAGAACTAGGGAGCCCGACTGACCAGAATTTGCTGTAGTTGTAAAATAGTGGCATCTTCAGCAATTAAGCAACCCGATAATATGTCACTTTTCTGCATTCATGCTTTATTTCCATTATGTTATAACTTAACCCTTCACTAATATCTGTTGACTTTTAAAAGAACACCAGACGCAACCCTCACCCCAGGCTTCATTGTTAATCTTTGCTTTGATGCAGTTTTCGAGTTCTTCGCCAATTGTTAGATTTTGTACAACCACTCAGAAATTGTCACCAATTCTTCCATATGTACTTTGCCTCAGAACACATAAAGTGGCAGTGAATCCAGTCAACTGTTGTTGTTTTAGCTCACAGTGGGTAAATTCCACCTTCAACATTTGCACAGTAAACTGGAAGAGGGGATGACCCACCCTTCAGAGAACCAACAAGATTTTCTTTCCTTTGCTTTCAATGGCTAGATTTCTCCTTGGAAGTAACACTCGCATAATAGATTCGCATTGCAGATCTGCTGTCTCTTATAGGCACCAAAACATTTTCAATTCCATTGGGATGCATTTTCAATTTGCCACCCAGATTTAAAACTGGCTTTGCGAATCACTGTCCATTATACAAACTGCTCAATTTTAGTGTAAAGGTCTCGAAAATAAATCACTGTTCTCAATCAGGGACAATGAGAAGCGTGGATTAAGTATCCCACCCTTCGATCGAAGGAAAAAAACTGAAACATAGTTGATATAACTTGCAAGGGATTTCAGTGTCATATATTTCCATTACAGAAATAGCAAAACTGGTGGAAAATTTAAAAAGGCAGGTAACAATACACAAATAAGTAGTCACTCTGTTGCGCTCTTAAAATACTTTACTATATTATAATAATGACAAATGCTGCTTTCTAATGCTATTACCAGGTTTTATATCGTGTCAGCAAGATTTGTGTAACAAAAACCAGTGCTACAATATTCACAGTTTGTGCTAGTTGGCAACTCGGTGCTCAATGTCACATCATTTAATACAAATTATGAATAGATGTATTCCATTATATGCAAAATAACGCGCATTGAATTTTCAGTGTTACTGCCCCGTGGAAAACAGGCAGTAGGCGATCTGCCCGTGTTTTACACACCACCCAAATTTAGTTTCATTGGTAGCCAATGGAGGGTAAAATTTGAGGGGTTAATTTTGATTTTTAGCAATAGTGTAATGCCGGCAATAGTTAATTGCCCACTGGATATATATCTCCTCCGAATTCCATTTCCATTGAAGTACACTGATGGCTTAGCCAATGTCGCTCATTTTACATTAATGTCCAAAGTTAAAATTCTCCGAGAGAGTGCAACTCCTTGAAGGTTGCAGGACAGTTTGAGAATGCTGATGAAAAGCAGAGGGATGCTTCGATTTATTAATATAGATATTGGCCCATAAATTCCATTCCCTACGGGTGTGTACGCACTGTGTGCTCACCCGTAGGGCCAACGGAATTGCTGGTTTTACGCATGCACTGCACATGCACTGGAAACCGCAACTTCCATTGTTCAAAGAAAGGGGTTCAAAGGACAAGCGCCTGCACCGGATAGGCAGCGCGTACGGCTGCAACTTTGGATTTTTCAGCAGTTGCTTCAGTCCAGCTAAGTCTGAAACAGCTGCGCCTGGAAAAGCAGGCGCAAGGCCTGCTTTTAACAAGGTAAGAGCTGAAGAAAGTAAAATATTTTTTGCCCACTGACTAACCATTTTAAAATACTTTAAAGAAAGGTAAGTTTATTTTTAGCCCTGTTAAAAAGTATAATTATTTTTTTCACAGGGACGCTGCGAACTAGCTGCGCCTCCGGGATATGCGTGCCCTGCACACCGGCAGTTTGAGGAGGCACATCGATGGAATTCTGTTCTTCCCAGGAGCCCTCCGGTCCAGGCGCAGGTTTTTCAGGATCACAGCCCTCCGCCCAAGGGGGGCTGCGAATGGAATTTCTGGGCCATAGAGTACAAAAGCAAGGAAGTTATGCTAAATCTTTATAAAACACTGGTTAGGCCTTAGCTGGAGTACTGTGTTCAATTCTGGGCACCGCACATTAGAAAGGATGTGAAGGCCTTGGAGAGGGTGAGGAGCAGAATTACTAGAATGGTACCAGGGATGAGGCTGTTCTGTTATCTGCAGAGACTAGAGAATTGCAGTCATCTCTAGGAGGAATAGCAATGTTGACTTGGGCGTTGATCGCCCCACTGATGTGCGCAAGGTGCTCTTCAACTCCTTGCTGGTAAGGAAGTGCAGGTGGCCCATGAGAGGGATGATGGTGAGAGGGGACATGGAAGGGGGTGCTCTGCTCAATGTGCTCCCACTTCACCCCCGTTGCCTTCTCCCCCGTCAGAGCCTTACCTGCTGCCTCGGCTCCCAATGGTCGAAACTGCCCCTGCACAGTCGCAGGCGGAACAGCCCTTGGCGAGGCCCTCACAGGCTACAAAAACCACAGGACGACCGCCAAAAGTGTCTAACCAGTCAGAGCAGGGAAGTGAGCATCCTGCATGTACCTTTGCTGAAGTGCCGGGGCGGGGGTGTGCATCTCGTAGAAGCACTCGGAAAAGAAAAAGATGACACAATCATAGACACACAAGTGTATGCATATAGGTGTTTGCCAAAATGTTAATATTACGTCTCAGTTCTATTTATGGCCCACCTAAATTTATTTATTTGCACCAATTTCCCGTCTTGTCAATTTTTGACTGCTACCTGGCAAGCTGCTAAGTCTGTTTGGGGCTGCGAGGAGCTCGGTGAGGGTGTAATGGTGCAGGATGAAAGAGTCATGACTGCTTCCTGGGAATCTGGCACTCACATGCATGATGCTCTTTTTATGGTTTCATGAGAGCTGCACATTGAGGAAGTGGAAGCCCTTCTGATTCACGAACATTCCTGGCTGATCTGGGGTGCCTTGGTGTCCATATGCATGCAGTCGATGACGCCCTGCAGCTGTGGGCATATAGCCAGTGCCACAAAGTCAAGCACCTCTCAGTCACACTGGCTTCATCAGTGGCAAATTGTAGTTTTATTTATTAGTTCCTGGGCTGTGGGCATCGCTGACAAGGCCAGCATTTATTTCTCATTCCTAATTGCCCATGAGAAGGTGGCGGGGAGCCACATTTTTAAGCGGCTGCAGTTCTTGTGGTGAAGGTACTACAACAGTGCTGTTAGGATGGGAGTTCCAGGAATTTGACCTAGTGACAATGAAGGAACGGTGATATATTTCCAAGTTAGGATGTTGTGCAACTTAGATTGGAAGTTGCAGGTGATGGTGTTCCGATGCGTCTGCTGTCCTCGTCATTCAAGGTGGTAAAGTTTGCGTGTTTGAAAGGTGCTGCTGAAGAATCCTTGGCGAGTTGCTGCAGTGCATCTTGTAGAAGATACACACATCAGCCACGGTGCGCCAGTAGTGGATGGGGTGCCAGTCAAGCGGGCTGCTTTTTCCTGGAAATTGTCAAGCTTCTTTAGTGTTGTTGGAGCTACACTTATCCGGGCAAGTAGAGTGTGTTCCATCACACTCCTGACGTGTGCCTTGTAGATGGTGGAAAGGATTTCGGGAGAGTAGGGGGAGACACTCGCTACAGAATACCCAGCTCCTGACCTGCTCTTGCAGCCACAATATATATGTGGCTAGTCCAGTTAAGTTGTGATCAATGATGAGCTCCCAGGATGCTGTTGATGGGGGAATCAGTGATGGTAATGCCCTTGAACATCAAGGGACAGTGGTTAGGCTCTCGCTTGTTGGGGATAGTCAATGCCTTGCATTTGTGTGGCGCAAACGTTACTTGCCACTTCTCAGCCCAAGGCTGAATCTCATCCAGGTCTTGCTGACTTTGGGCATGGACTTCTTTATTATCTAAGGAATTGTGAATGGAACTCAGCACTCTGTAATCATCAACGAACATCCCCGCTTCTGACCTTATGGTGGAGGGAAGGTCATTGATGAAGCAGCTGAAGATAGCTAGTCCTAGCACACTGCCACGAGGAATTCGTGCAGCGATGTTCTGCAGCTGAGATGATTGGCCTGCAGCTTCAATTTTACTAGGTCTTCGTGATGCCACACTCGGTCAAATGCTGCCTATATGTCAAGGGCAGTCGCTCTCACCTCATTGCTGGAATTCAGCACTTGTGTCCATGTTTGGACCATGGCTGTAATGAGGTCTGGAGCCGAGTGATCCTGAAGGAACCCAAACTGAGCATCGGTGAGCAGGCTATTGGTGAGCAAATGCTGCTTGATAGCACTGTTGATGACACCTTGCGTCAATTTGCTGATGATGAAGAGACTGATGGGGTGGTAATTGGCCAGATTGTATTTGTCCTGCTTTTTGTGGACAGGGCATACCTGAGCAGTTTTCCACATTGTCAGATGTTGTAGCTGTACTGGAACAGCTTGGTTAGATGCGCGGCTAGTTCTGGATCACAAGTCTTCAGCTTGACAGTCGGGATTTTGTCAGGGCCCAAAGATTTTGCTGTATGCAGTGCACATAGCAGTTTCTCGATGTCTGCTGCAGATCCCCGGAGGACCCTGATGTGAAGAAGTTGAGGGCGGTGGAACCGTTGACAGCCACTGGTAAGGCGTGTCCACCAGGTTCACATTGGGAATAGGGATATTCATGGAGCCTCCTCCTCCCGTTAGTTGTGTAATTGTCCACCCCCATTGATGAATGGATGTGGCAGGACTGCAGAGCTTTGATCTGATCCATTGATTGTGGGATCGCTTAGCTCTGCTATAGCATGCTGCTTCCACCGTGTAGCATAAATGCCTGCTTGTGAAACATTGCATTGGTCACCTGGTTGATGCATTTGTGGGTGGCCAACTGCGACATTCTGCAAATGTCTGCTGCAGATCCCCGGAGGACCCTGATGTGAAGAAGTTGAGGGCGGTGGAACCGTTGACAGCAAGCTACAGATATCTGCCACCACCAGGTGCGATAGCCTGTGCCTCCTCGATCACTGCTGTTCCGTCATGTCCAGGAAGCTGAACCTCTGCCTTTAGAAAGTGTTTTGGGGGCATCATCTCCTCCGAGGTGCACCACTGTGCTGATCCCCTCTCTGGTCTGAAGTATTAGGTCAGTGAGGAGAAGGCTGCTGCTGCTGCTGGTATTGTTAGTGCTGGGGCTCATGTTAGGCCGAATCTGAGGTCCAAGGTGAAATAGCATAAGAGGCACACATGCAGATCTGATAGATGCCAGGTAAAGGGGAGATCAGAGCCACAATCTACCAATGTAGTGAGAGTGACTTGCAATTTAGTGAGAATGGCTTCCGAGTTTTCAGAAATCACCTACAAACTCCTGAAAGCAATTTCGCTGCACAAAATGGTGTCAGCAAGAGACTTTCCCTTAGGCAAGGAAGCAGGTGGAAGTAATTAAGTGTTTTTTCCAGCTGTCAATTTAAAAACTCGCAAATTGGCCGCTGAGGTGTCACCTTGCATTCACAGGTGAGTTTCAGGAAGTGCGTAAATTCTGTACACAAACAGTAAAAGCTGAAACCTCAGATTAAAAGGCCTCTTAAGGGTCTCTCAATGAACTGTTAAGTACTTCAATGAGGGTGCCCGCCTCTCCCAAGCGGGTCCCTGGCGCACTGGGAAACGCGCCCGAGATAAAGGCGGAAGTCATCGGTATGAAGGCGGGTTTCCGACGTGCTGTAAATTTCAGCACTTTTAAATTCGGACCCGCTCGCGAATCCACAATCTCTTCAATGTAAAAATTGCGGTCAACATGGCTGAGGACCGTTGTTGGATCATTCATTGACCTTGCTGATCTATGGGTTTCATTGACAAACCATGTCTAACTTTTAGGGTATTAAACGTCATGGATCCTCCTTTCTACATATCTTAGTTTTTGCTGCAACGTGTAATGTAAGATTTCACTATCAGACTATCAATTACAAGGAAAGCTCTTAATTTTGACTCTTTCGCTTCTATGTTTTAGTTCTAGAACAGATACAAAAACCGCATCCAGAGGAGAATAGACGTTTCTCTGATTGGAGAGTCAGATTTTGAGGGTTGCTTTGCTAGGAGTGCAATACGAATTTGTACAACGCTGAATACAGGTTTTAAATTGGATTGGGTTGTTAGCGCAAAACGGACGATAACTAATCGGCAGCTATCGTGGAAACGAAAACCTGACAGGGTGCAAAAGGAGCTGCCGATTTACTATCACTCGTTTTGCGCTACCAAGCAAGAACAATTTCACCCTGCCGATGTCTTTTCTTGAAAATTATAGTATAAAAGCGACACCTATAAAGTGGGAACTGTTGAATTTGTTGAAATGTTCTGCTCGTTCATTCACTGCTCTGGGATAATTACGGTTACTTTTATGGAACATTTGGTTAACTTTTGGAGATTCGCATCGAAGTTTTGTAAGTCAGTCTGAGTCACTGAAACCGAGGAATGTTCTGTACTTTAATCTGTTTTTCTTGTGAAAGTGCAACCTCTTTTTTGGATATGATTACATAATCCAGTGCATTCATCTTATGCAAAAGTTTGCTACGAATATACAAACAAAGGGCGTTATTACAACCGAGCTTCGACTAATACATATGCCTCTTCAATCAAGTGCAGTTTCTCGCAAGCGTATCTGTAGAAATTTTCAAAGTGATAAACCGCCCTAATGTGTTTCTTTAATGAACCAGAGGAGTTAGGCTCAATGTAAGCGTTTATGCTTCCACTTCAGTTAAATTAATCCACTTAGCATTGAGAAAGAATCAAACCTGGGACTGAATTGTTTGTCAGAGCTCAGATTCACAAGAGGAAGCGATTGATCAACTGCTCGACCTGGTGATTCTGTTTTTGTTTATCTGCAAACAATGTCAGGTTATGCGTTCATGATATATATAATCTTCTAAAATAATTGACAAGTTGATATATAAGCAATATCAACTGCTAATTCCAGCATTCACTTATCCAGTCTTATGAAGACATTGCTAAACCCAATGGGGTAGATCTTGAATTTATGGGACAGTGTAAAATAAGTGATAGCAGGTCTTCAGTCCGTTTTGCATCTCACTCGATTTTCACTTCCATGACCTCAATGGAAATATAAAGCAGGGGAGATGTAAAATGAGCTGTGGATTCGCTACCACCCATTTTAGACTGTCGCAGAAAAAAATCAAGATCTACGCCAGTGTCCTACCGAAATATTTATAAGTTGCAAAATGTGGTCCACCATTTATATGTTCAGAATGTATTGGAATGATTTAAAGAAAACACATGACATTTCAAAAGGCGAGATATTAGCTGCCTCTCCACAACACAGGTAGAAAATATATTTTTTTTCTTGCATAAATGTAGTACCTGTCACCTCAATTAGCAATGAGTAAGTATAGTGAAGCTTTCAGCAGGAGTATCCGTAAATCTGTTGTTACTTTTTTTGTTATATTTCATATTTTGGAGGGGAATTACTTCCTGCTTGCTTTCATGGTTATTGCCTTCAGTTCTTTGCTGCAATTAGAACAGTAACAATTGTTGCAGGATTTCAATTTTTGAGCCTAGATTCAGATTGCAGTATTCCCTCCCTTTATATCCTTTACAACTTTTGAAATCTGTAGTTCGTAACTTGCCTCATTCTTTTGCAATGTCATCAAATTTCATGCGATTTCGCCAGTATTACTGGCTATGAAGTAAAATTAACTTAACTGTTTTTCTGAATATTTTCCTCAAAATCAACAAATGCAGTACATTTATCCTTTACTTTTTTCTTTGATTTTTTTAAAGAAAAGTCGACCATATCTACCGACAAATTCCCAGCTTGCTGCTCCTAAAGGACAAGGGTAATTAACTTAGATGCTCCCACGCCCCCGCATCACTTGCACCTCATGGTTCGGTAGCGCATGTTTAAGTATATTTGCCATGCATTGCCATTAATCACTGGTTGATGTTGATTGAGCCACCTCGTACCTGGAAGGATATGGAAGAATTTAGATAACATCAACGACGAAGGTGGTGGAAGCAGGGACGATAAATGATTTCCAAAGGACATTGGATAGGCACTTGAGGGAAATAAACTTACAGGGATACGAGGATAGAGTGTAGGAATGGGACTGACTGGATTGCTTTACAGAGAGCCGTCATGGACACGATGGGCCTAATGGCCTCCTCCTGTGCCATAATAACTCTATGACTCTAATTCTGTGACTCAATCAATGAGTCATAGTGCCAGCTGAATGTATAAACATGCGGGAAAAGGTGCAACAGAAAGTGCATGGTGCCTTTGCAAGCAGAGCTACGCAAAAAATGAACCAATTCAAGAGGTGGCACAGGGCACTGACGAGGCAGATTTTTGATAAAAACTGGATTTAACAGAAGTAATTTTTTATAACAAATATTGTCTAGAAAATAGCCAATGGTCCTTAAATTCGACTGCCAAATTGGGTCTCAAGTGAAAGAAAATACTTTAGTCGCTACTTCAAACTGGAGAAATGCCAGAAAACATTTGCGCGATAACTACCGATTGCAGATGCTGGAGTGAAAAAGCGATCACCTGTCAGGCGATTTTATCTTGGTGTGCGATAAAGCTGCTCTGTGTCCTTAAAAATAATATTCAAATCCAGTGCAGATTTAGTTTTCACTTACAGTTCAACTGATATATTTAAAGTTGTGGATTAAACAGGGGTACAAACATCATTAATACATTGCGATAAGCAAAAGACAAAAACTATCAGACTTTAACCTCTTCATCATCAAAACTGCAGAGATAGCGTTTTTGAAGTGAGAATCGAGGTCGAAAAAACGTCAGCATTTCTGAAATTATATCAGTTGCAACACAATTGACATGACCATGAATGTTATCATTTATAACTTGATACAGTCAACAACTTCCTTCCTGAAAGAAACAATCTACTTGTATTCAACTTTGGAAAATTTGCTGCACAACAAAGTCCTAATCTGATGACTCACTCTAGTGGAATCTGTTCTTATTTTGTACATTTCAGAAGAAGAATCGTCGGGATACAGATTGTGCACATTTTTATCCAGAGTTCATTGGCAGAACGCAGGTAAATTTATTCCTAATTCTTTCACTATTATACATTCAATAAACGGTGGTGTTAAATCCACTATGGTTCAATTAATTGAATCAACTTGTTACGATACGTTAATTTTGACCAGGTTAGTATCAGAGCGTCGTTGTTCTTTTTTTAGTCTGAAACCATCTTCTGCCGGTATATAATTTTCGTTCAGCCTAGATGACAATGTAAATGACAAGGATTGCACTATTTTACTGGAAACCTACGTGAACATTGATTAGGTGCATTTCTACAAAGCCAGGTTTGCTGCGCTGGTATAGTAGGATTGTAACAACAGGTCCGCAGCATTTTGCTCTTGTAATAGTTGAACTGTACTTCGTCTTTTTCAACTGGACCATCTTAATCTAATAATGATGTACGCAAAGAATGCAAAACATTGTTGAATTTACACCAAGCTGAAATCTGGAACTTCTATCCGTCATCAAAATAAACAAACAATTTAAGTCTGGATTCAGTGCTTCTAATAATTAGAGAGTTTAAGATAAATAGGGCTTTAATTCTAAAAAATGAAGGTTGTGAGAAGATTAATTTCATATTCTGCAGGGGTAACTTCAATTCTTGGTGGTTGTGTAAAACGTGCGACATCGGATCTGCCGTTTGTTACACACCCCACCTGATTTGCTTTTCAAATGTAAAGGGAAATCCCGAGTGAGGGTATATAATGGGCGCCAAACATGCTATAGTTCGTTTTTCACCATAGCCGACAGTTAGAATTGCACGCAGAGAGTTCTTGATGATACAAAAATTCCACGATTCAGGATCTCAGTTTTTACAGTTCAAAATGGTTAAGTTCATTTCCAAATAACAAAGGAAGCGGCTAGGATTCATTATTTCATGTGTATAATTATTATATTGCTTTTGTCCAACGGTAAAATACCCCCGAGAGGTGCATAATGGGGCCCAAACCCATTTCACCCGATTTACACTATCAGCAAAAGAAACAATTACCCCCATTGTCCGAGATTTTATGTTAGTCCTGTTCAGGTATTTATTTCCTCATCCATTAAAACGAATTGCTCGAAATTGCGAACAGATCTGTTCAGAAGGGGGGAAATTAGAACCAATTAAGGGCCTGCAGGAACAGAGAAACCACGGGGTATATGTACACAAATCGTTGAAGGTGGCAGGATGATTTGAGAAGGCTATTAAAAAAACAGATGGATCCTTGGCTATAGTAATAGAGGCATGGAGTACAAATGCAAGGTCGTTATTCTAAATCTTTATAAAAAAGGTTAGGCCTCAGCTGGAGTGTTGCGTTCAATTATGGGCACCACACTTTAGGAAGACTATTAAGGCCTCAGGGAGGGCACAGAAGAGAGTTACTAGAATGTTATCAGGGATGAACGAGTTCAGTTATCTTGAGTGATTGGATTAGCTGGGGTTGTTCTCCTTAGAGCAGAGAAGGTTGAGAGGGGATTTGATAGGGGTGTTCAAAATCATTAACGGTGTTGATAGAGTAAATTAGGAAAAATGGTCGGTAACCAGAGGACAAAGATTGGCAAAAGAACCAGAGGAAATACAAGTTTTTTTTACACGGTGAGTTGTTGTGATCTGGAATTCACTGCCTGAAACGGTGGTGGATTCAGATTCAATAGTACTTTTCAAAAGTGAATTGGATGAATACTTGAATGAAATAAAAATACTAGGCTGTGGGGAAAGAGCATAGGAGTGGGATTAATTGGATAGCTCTTCTAAACAGTCGGCACAGGTGTGATAAGCCGAATGGCCTCCTTCTGTGCTGTAGCATTCTGCAATGCTATCAATAGATGCTATTAATATGATAACAAATTGCTTCAATTCTGTTTTTTGCAGTTGCTGAATTTGAAATGGCGGCACCTGTTGATGAGTATATCAACATTGGAACAGAGCCCTATGTTGAGAACAACTCAAGTGAAGTGTACGATGGCGAAGATGACACAAAGTACAAATCCGTTAGTTCAAGAGGTAATTGCATCCAGAACACAGGGCAATAGCACTGGAAATCTGTTATGTGAAACAAAATGTATTTGGTTTAAATTTGCAACTTGCAGCCAGGGCTAAAACTGGCAATGGGGGTTAATGGAAATTAAAATCTGATAACTTCTATAATGGTTATCCAGTACAAATGGGAAGATTAACTTAAATGGGGTGCAAAACATACAGTGGCACATTGGCTGCCATTAGATGCCCGGTCTAGTTTTGCTTTCCATTGAAGTCAATGGAAAGGAAAATCAGGCGGGGTTTATATCAAACGGTCACTGGGTTACCTCCCATTCTGCAGCTGTGTCGAAGTTGAATTTTACCTCGCACAAAAGAGTTTCACGACCAGGGAGAAATTTAAAAATATAAGAGCAAAATACTGCTGATGCTAGAAATCTGAAATAAAAACAGAAATGCTGGAAACACTCAGCAGGTCAGGCAGCTTCATCAGAACTGGAAAAGTTTAGAGAAGTAACTAATTTTTAAGCAAGTGTGGGGCGGGGACAGGGAGATGGGAAGAAAATAACCCCACCTCCCTGTCCCTGCCCATCACTTGCTTACAAATCTGTGACTTCTCTAACTTTTCCAGTTCAGTCCGTAGAGCGCTTGACTCCTACCAATGCGGGGAGAATGGCTCGCCCTTTAAACAACCTGACCGAATTTCCTTCAACTGAAATAAATGTAATTAATATCGGCAAGTTTTATTTAAGTTAGATGATCCCATCTGTCTGATTATTACCAAGGGCAGACAGAAACCTACCTTGTTTGCAAAAATTAATTGTCCTATTACTATTAGATTGGCCCAATACTATCGTAATAATGGCCCAAAAATTGCGCTCAGCAGCATAACCCAGAACGTAGGCTTTCTGTTCGGCGCTGCAGAGTTGTGCACATCTTATTACATCACAAAGGCCAGAAGTGCAGCGTACAGCCTTTGCGTAAGGAAAGACACGCCCACAATAGCTGTCAAAACTAAGCCACGCCCACCAATTGCCCAGCATTTATGTACGAAAATTATATGGCTTGTGAAAGCAGGCGCATGGGCCTGTTTCACTGTGAAAGGAACCAGTGCGTCTGAAAGGATTGTTTACCATTCTGCTATCACTCCACAATAACACACATGTACCTAGTGGCAACATTTAGAAACATTAAAAATATAAAATATATGACAAGTAACATTTAAAAGTATCAATATTTTCTGTATTCCAATTGTATGATCAATTGGGCATTCGGCACAAATCATTTATACTTCCTCCAAATTTATGAAAAAAAAACTTTTGCTATTTTATTATATTATATAATACATATAAAGCTTCCCCACAGCTGGTGTGCTAAATGCATGCTGTATAATAAATCAAAAGGATCATTGCCAATGACTTTCATTGCTGTTGAATCGCAAGCCATTGTAAAGGACCGTTGACAATATAGTAAGTGCTAGCCTTATTTTTATTTTTGAGCATCCAAAAATAATTAAAGCTGAAGGAATGGAACTCCATGCTTTTAAAAGTACATCTTCAGTACCAAAGAAGTTGTCCACCGTTAAAAAAATTAACCTGCAATAGATGAACACTAACATTTTCTGGCGAGTTTAGTGTGTTTCAATCACATAAGTACAGCAACTTCAGGCATACTGGTTTAGCGCAGCTTTTGCAGAAGCACGGCAACTCTGACAGGAACTGCCTAATTTCAGCATTTAACTATCCATGTGCGGGCGCTGAAAACTGCTGTCGGATTTTCGCTTTAATAACGGTGAGCGCTGTTAGCCTCTCCGATATTTTAGCGCAAAATCTGACTACTTTCTTTGTAACTTTCTGACTGGAGGCGAATTAGGGTTTATATTGTGTGAATTGAATTTTTTTACTAATCCTTATTAAAGTATTTATATGAATTTACACATTAAAGTTATTTATTTCAGATTTTGATAGCTCGTTTCACGATAAGAATGCATTAATTGAAATATGAACGGATTGATGTGTGACCCTCAATATACCCAAAATGTTTGATGGCATAAGTTCAGTATATGGTGTTTATCGAAACCGGTTTGCATTATTCGTCCCCTTCATTGAAAACACGCAGGCTCAGGAACAAGGAAGTCTTTGGGACGGAATTCACTCCAGATGCAAAATAGATGCATATAAAGCAATTAAACAACCCGGTAATATGCCATCTTCCTGAATTTATGCTTTATTTCCATTACATAATAATTCAATGCTTCAGTCATATCTATTGACTTTTGAAAGAACACCAGAAGCTCCCCTCGCCCCAGGCTCCATTGTTAATCTGTCTTTGTTTCTTCACCAGTTGAAAGCTTTTTGAAACCGCTCAGACGATGTGAACACGTCTTCCGCATATATTTTAGCACAGAACACGTGCTAAATCCAGTCGACTATTGTTGTTTTTCGGTCACAGTGTGTACATTTCCCCTTCACCACTTGGGCAGTAAACTGGCGGAGGTGCTCACCCGCCCTTTACAGAACCGGCAGAATTTTCTTCCCATTGCCAGTTGATAAATTTCCATCTTGCCGCTTGGAAGTATATTTGGCATTGCGGAGCAGCTGCCTGTTACAAGCATAATATCATTTTAATTTCCTTTGGGGTGTATTTTCAGTTTGACACCAAGGGTTAAAACTGGCGTTGTGGATTGCTGCCTATTATACAAACTACATGATTTTCATTTCCAGATCTCGAAAATAAATCACTTACAATTCACTGATCTCAAGCTGCGGCAGTTAAATTCATGGATTAAGTATCGCACCCATCGATCAATACAAATAAATGCTACAACTTTAAGCAGTGAAAAATAATTGATATAACTTCGATGGGATTTCAGTGTAATATATTTGCCTTGCAGAAATAGCAAAACTGGTGGAAACTTTAAACAATACAGGTAAGAATTTTTTTAAAGTTATCCATTAACATACATTGTTGCGCTCTTAAAATGCTTTTGCTAGTCTTATAATGAAAATGTTGTTTTCTCAAACTATTACCAGGTTTTAGCTGGTGTCAGCAATACCCGTGTAACAAAAGACAGCCCCGTGTAGATGCTGCAAGATTCACACTTTGTGCTACTTGGCTACTCGGCATTCAATGCGACAATCAATGTCGCAACATTTAATGTAAAGCACGAATGGACGTATTCCATACTACGCGAAATAACTCAAAGTGGTTGCTTACATTGCTTATTTGAAATATGTGTTGCTTTTCCTATCAGAAAACACGCTTAGTGAAAAAGAGAAAGGTACATTGTTTAAAAAAATACAGCGCTTACCGATCAGCATATATTTCTACGTGTTCTGAAATCACTTACAAAGAACGGCGACCACGAATTCATTTGTACCATTACTCTAGACGCCTTTCTCTACCGGGACATACGGAGATATTAATTTTCACTTGTAAACAAATGAACGTTCCTAATTGGTATTAGAAATATATATGTGGAGTGGCAGAATCCTATTATAAAAAACTGAAGCTCTCATCAAATGGCTTGACTGTCTATCTCTCAAGCGTAACTGAGCCAATGAGAGGAGGAAACTTCCATATTCTAGCTCAGTTTGTGCTGACTAATATGTGGAAACAGGCCGTAGAGGATCTGCCAGTATTTTACACGCCACCCGAATTTCTTTTAATTTTTAGTCAATGGAGGGTAAAACCTCAGAGTGTAATTGTGACTTTTAGCGACATTGTAAAGCGATCGCCCACCTATTAAGCATCTTCCCCAATTTTCCATTTCATTGAATTATAATGGACAGTTGATCCGATGTCGTCCAGTTTACATTATCGCCCAAAGCTAAATTTATCCCCTGGCTCTGTAAAATGGCAGTCTGATCCAAAAGCACCAGTTCCTGCCAGGCACGTTAGGTTAGAGTTATGGGTTAATGTCTGTTCTTTACTGTTGAGCCAAAATAGCGAAAACCATAGCGCACAAAGTAATGTCATGTAGATCGACCAGCTGTAGTACTGTGTGTAATCATATTCACCCTGCGGAGAAAATGGAATTACTAAAGGAGAAAGTGAAAAAAAGAAAGCAGTACACATCGAAACATGCTGACTTCACGGTAGAAAAATAAAGTTCAAGTTTTTGACTTTTCATTCAGAACTGAAAAACATAATTGGAACTCTAACTGAGAAAGGTGAGAAAAACAAAGATGTCACAATTACCTTAACATTTGTGCACACTTATGTACATATTTTATGGGTGTTTAGCTCGGTTGCACGGAGGCTCTTTAATTTAACAGCATTTCATCATTGCATACATGACAAAGGGCTGAGTTCCATACAGTAGGTTCTGAAACAATATCATTGTTCAAATATATAACCAATGCTTTGGCTGTAGGTTATGCAATCCACATTACTCCATTACATACAGCACTTGTTTTAATTCATTTCCTGTAATTTCGAATATGACTATATGCCTCGTCAATACTGTGCATTTATTGCACTTTCTAATTGCTCAACAGAAAATATACTCAGTCTGCAAGAGAAAGGTGACTACTGCGAATCTGGGCAGTGTTGGTTGCACTCTAATGCCAAAATAAAGGTTTCTGCATTTACTTACAGTTTCGAAAAGATGTTTCAAATATGTCTCTATAAAATTTCTCCTGCATCTGGTCATTTCTTATTATGTTGTTTCTTACTCCCAACGTTGCTGTTGTTGCTATTGCACTCGTTTATTTGCTCTCATCTCCACCCTGCCTTCCCCGTAAAGGATATCAATCTCAAAACTCTTTTGCAGGACACGATTGTAAACAAAACAACATGTCGCGGCCATCCTTCAGATTCTGCGATTGTACTGCAACCCCTTCACAACCATACAGAAAACAGGCTCGCTCGTTTAAAATGCTATAGTATGATGTTAGATAACGCTGATGGTGGCGTGGGTCACATTGTACCTTTCCTCTGCATTTTATTCGGGGAATCCGTGCAGTTGTTATATCCCATTAGTGTGAAACATACACAGTACATTTATTTTTGATTTGCTTTTCAGAACTGGAATATCTGAGATCAAGTTTAAAAAGCATACGTGAACAAAATCACTCGTTGCTAATTATTTAAACATTCAGAACCAATTTGTTTAGGCATTGGTTTATGGTTATTGCTAAACTAATGCAGAATGGTTTAAGATATATGCAAGTGTTTGAAAATTGCACTTTTGTAGTAATATGTGTCTGTCCACATCCTCGTCCACTACAATTAAAATGAGGAAGATAATCGTCCAGTGGTTGCAGCCCGTATGGTTCAATTATATTTTCCCAGTAGTCTTATTTCCTTTCCCTTCAGAACAGATAAGTGACAACAATTATTTAGCCTACTGTGCTGCGCAACTTATACGGGTTGGTTGCCGCAACATGAGCGACATTTATTAATCCTGTTCTGGTTCTTGTTGCTGGTGTCCTGTGTGATTTGTTCCTGTTTGAGTTGGTCAAGGTTACACAGTTACTGAGTAGGATAACTGTATCTCGCCCTTTACGTACTTTGAACCTACCAATTAAATAGTTCCTCTAACGCTTTCAAAGTAGATTACTTTGCTATTTTGACAAATCTGTTAGCTTTTTTAGCTTTTATCAATGATAATCTGCTCTCAGTTGCTCACCAGAAGAGAGGACATGATTTTTCTTTCTATTTATCTTGATATGTTTTGAAAGAGAATTGCCTTCTTATGCTAAAATGACGGGAACTAGACAAAACATTGCAAAATGGGTCTATCCCATACCTTGTACAGGAATAAAAATACTGTTGAGCTGTAAATGATCTAAATAGTACAGATATAGAGATAAAGCTGGTTTGTCTTTCTACCACTTAGATTCGGGCTGACAGTTTGAAAGATAGTTCCGTTCTGCATAGGAACTATGCTTCTCTACAGTTAATCTGTATAATTTTTCAGACACTTTGGGGTAGATTTTCATTCGCCTCTCTTGCCCAAACGGTGGAAACGGGGCACTGGCGTGATTAAAATGAGGGAGTATTACACCATTCCTATTCCAATCTTTCGGTATCGTAACATTTTGGTGGGGGCCTTCAAATGGGCGGTACATCGCTAACTGATACTCATTAACCCAGGCAAATCGGAGGCCTGTGATGCCCCTAGGACCGCCATGCAATATTAAAGTACCAGCAGGTTGACCACGTGCTGTGCAATTGCTATTTGGCATTGAGCGACATAAGCAATTAAAGAGACCATCTGACGTCTCTGTAAAAACATGACAAGAAAAAAGTCTTTCAAATTATCTGCTCATTGTAGCCGCCCAATGCGCGTCCCGCCACGCATTGACTGGGCTCATCGATAGAGCCGCCCTAATTACCGTGTTTTTCATGGACAGAGCTGCTTTTCAAAAGCGGGAGCAGCTCCGTCGCAAACGCAACTGAAGTCCGACCATGAGATGGTTAAACACGGCAGTCTAGCTCTTCACTCCTCCCAAGCTGTGGAAGCTTGCGTTTTGAAATCGATCCCTTGCTTTCACTTAGTTTGTCCAATATTAATAATTTTACACTTATCTTCACTGTACTCTGTTCAGAACTAGAATTTTGTTTTTATCATATATGCGTTAAGCATAGCCTGGATATGAAGAGGCTGTCGGATTTTCCTTAAGTTCAATGGAAGGTAAATTAAGCGGATTCGGTTACCAGCCTAATATGGACCCCGCCCGAGATTCATTTCTTCACTCTGCTTTGGTGAAGCTTAACATTACAGGTATAAAGAGGAGACTCGATCTCTCTGGAACTTTGCAATTTGTCTGAACATGTTTGTTCTCTTACTCATTATTTAATATACATATTAGCTTCTTATGACCAAAATAGCCACATTGGTTGTATCAGAAACTGAGTTTGTAGCCAAAGTTGCACGCATTCTGGAGGATGACCTTTGAGAATTCCCTCTGCTGCTTCCCCAGTCAGCAGGCGTATAATTTGAGTCATCCGCGGTTGGAACTCTGTTCATTGAATTAGCCGCAATAACTATAATAACGTTTGCATGTCTATCACAATGCCTTTGTCACAGGAATATATAACAGAAAGAACGTCTGCTGTCTGATAAGCTGTTCCTCATTATATTTGTAATTATTTTTCATCCAAGCTCTATGGTCAGTGCACTTCTGAAACTACTACTCTGTTCTTTCTAAGATTCAACTGCCTAGTTCTACATGAGGCTTTTAATCCTCTGTGCTCCTGTTCGTCCAAATGTATCAAAGCCTAGCCTTGAGTGGGCGCTCCATTACCCAATGCAAACTCTCAAATCCATACACACCATCCATTATTTCCAGAACTTCAAAACAGTTTTACCAAAGCAGCTTCTGTTCAACCTACAAACTTTATTTGTCTAAAACCCAAGATTTGAGACTGCATTACCCACATGTCATGAAAATGTATTTGTAGAGGGGTTGATAACAAACTCGTGAAGTTGATCTCCTCTAGGTCACACCACCAACATAAAATAGTTTAAAGTTATGGCAATCAAACTTGTTTCGGCAAAATAACTATTACGTTCGGGCTGATTACTTGTGTTTTCCTCTTTAAAAGTGCAAAATCACAGAATCATAGAAAGTTACAGCACAGAATGGAACCATTTCGGCCCATCGTGTCCGCTCGGGCCAACAGAGAGCTATCCAGCCTAATCCCACTTCCCAGCTCTTGGTCCGTAGCCCTGAAGTTTAGAGCATCCCAAGTGCACATCCTAGTACTTTTTAAATGTGGTTAGGGTTCCTGCCTCTACCACCCTTTCAGGCAGTGAGTTCCAGACCCTCACAATCCTCTGGGTGAAGAAATTTCCCTTCAAATCCCCTGTAAACCTTCCATCAATTACTTTAAATCTGTGCCCTTTGGTTTTTGACCTCTCTGCTAAGGGAAACCGATCCTTTCTGTCCACTTTATCTATGCCCCTCACAATTTTATACACCTCACTAAGGTCTCCCCTCAGCCTCCTCTGTTCGAAGGAAAACAGACCCAGCCTATCTAGTCTTTCCTCATAGCTAAAATTCTCTACTCCTGACAACATCCTTGTAAACCCCCTCTGTACCCTCTCTAGTGCAATCACATCTTTCCTGTAATGTGGTGACCAGAATTGCACGCAGTACTCTAGCTAAGATCCAACTAGTGCTTTATACAGTTGAAGCATAACCCCCCTGCTCATGTATTATATGCCACGGTTAATAAAGGCATGCATTCCGTATGCCTTCTTAACCACCTTATCTACCTGGCCTGCTACCTTCAGGGATCTGTGGACATGCACTCCAAGATTCCTTTGTTCCTGTGCACTACTCAGTGTCCTACCATTTAATGTGTATTCCCTTTCCTTTTTAACCCTCCCCAAATGCATTACCTCACACTTCTCCGGATTGAACTCCATTTGCTTCTGTTCTGCCCACCTGACCAATTTATTGATATCTTCCTGCAGTCTACAGCTTCCTTCTTCAGCATCAACCACACAGCCGATTTTAGTATCATCTGCAAACTTCTTAATCATACCCTGTATATTCAAGTCTAGGTCATTGATATATACCACAAAAACAAGGTACCTAGTACTGAGCCCTGCAGAACTCCATTGGAAACAGCCTTCCCGTCACAAAAACACATATCAACCATTACACTCTGCTTCATGTCTCCGAGCCAATTTTGAATCCAACTTGACACTTAGCCCTGGAACCCATGGGCTTTTAACTTTGTGACCAGTCTGCTATGTGGAACCTTATCAAAAGACTTGCTAAAGTCCATATAAACTACATCAAACGCACTACCCTCATCTACGCTCCTTGTTACCTTCTCAAACATTTCAATCAAATTTTTCAGACACGACCTTCCCATAACAATTTTTTTTTGCTATCTTCCCATAACAAATCCGTACTGACTATCCTTGATTAACCCGTGTCATTGTAAATGAAGATTTATGCTGTCCTTCAGAATTATTTCCAATAATTTTGCTACCACCGAGGTTAGGCTGACTGGCCCGTAATTACTCAGTCTATCCTTTTCTCCCGTTTTACACACAGAATCAGCGTCCAAAGTTGGTTTTAAGCTCGTTATGCGTGCTTCACTGAAATGTGCTGAGAACAGAATTCATGGGGTATTTTTCTCATATAAGCAAATGTCGAAATATTACTTCTTTATTTACTCTAAGCCATTAATGTCACTAACGTCATTTCACTTTGTAATTTCACACAAATGCAATAAACGTTCCGACACCAGTATCAGAGCCAACATTTCCAGGCTAGCTGTTTTGCTTTAAATTGAGCTATAATATTCCATATTTGTTCAGTCCCAGCAAACAATTTACTTTCTCAACTTCTTCGATGTTTGCACTCGACGTGGGGAATTTCAGAATGAACTAACCTTCGAAGCTCTTTGAATGGAACTTTTTGCGGAAGAGAAGTTAAAATTAATTCCCCTTGAAACAGAGAACAGCTCAGAAAACTGAAGTAGGCAAACCATTAATGAAGTGATTTCTTTTTGTTCTTTAAGAAAAAGGCACTACTGAAGTAGCGCTGTCTGAGAAAGGTGAGAAGGAACTAAATTGCTCCTAGATAGACCAACATGCTGATTAAAATCGCACTGCAGTAATGTAGTGCAATATATTTTTAACTTGCCCAAGAAAACATTCGGAAGTCGATTATTTTAACTATGTTTTAGCTGTCAACTATGCATCGATAGTGAAATATTCGACCCATTTTGCTGATTCTGGATCCACATTTGGAAAATAAATGATTTGTGAAAACATAATTCTGCACTAGTTAGTTTGATGCACGTTATAAACTAATATGTTCCTCCTTAACAGATAAAGCTCTCACTCAGAAGGATATGGGTAAATGCTTATTACGTTCAATGCTTCCGAAAATACTTATTTTTCAAGAGATACATTATTCAAGAATTGTATGATAATATAGAACAGAAAGGGTCTGATTTTGATCGAAGTTGCGTGATCGGAGAGCAGAAAGAAAAATTGTCATGTTCAGGTAGCATTTTGTACTTACTTCGCTCTCCCCAGGCAATGCTCAACTTGCAGCTGCTGAATTCCAAAAGCTCCCCCAGATAGACCATTGGGCCTACCAAGCGTACATAATAACTATCCACCCAACTAAAATTGCAACTTCTTCTTCGTTTTAAGAAATAACTTCTCAGAGCTTAATGCCAAGGCAGCTAAAGGCATGGTCGCCAAAGGTGGACTCATTAAATTCCGGGATACGTAAGAGGCTTGAATCGGAGATGCTCAGAGTACCAGGAGGTATGTAGGACTGGAGAAGTTTACAGAGATAGGGACAGGTGAGGCAATGGAAGGATTTGAAAAAAAAGAATGAGAATTTTAAAATCGAGGCATTGCCAGAAGGGGAGCCAACGTAGGTCAGTGAGAGCAGGTGTTATGGGTGAATAGGACTTAGCGAGTTTTGGGATGCTGGTAGCAGAGTTTTGGATGAGCTCATGTTTATGTAGGAAAGATGGGAGGCCGGCGAGGAGAGCATTGAAATAGTCCAGTCAAGAGATCACAAAGGCATCAGTGGATACAATCTGTTACATGAATAGAAGCAATTTTGTCTATGCTTACCACAAACTAATTTTTCTAATATTGAAGCACTGTACTTGATCAAACCTCTGATCCATATCATTTTCAGCTGTCCTTTCTCTTCTTAACTAATTAGAACTCCATGCTAACATCCTGATGAATCTATTGCAACTTTCCATTCGTTTGTTAATCTCCATACGATAAGGACCATAAATCTGCATATAATGGCTCAGATTTATTAATTCTGTACTCCTTTCACCGGCAAAGGACATCAACGCCAGCCTGTTATTTTGCTACTGTTAAAATGTGTGCTCCAGGAATGACGTGTCCGTTGAGACTGGACCAGGCTTGCTGAATTAGAAATCTCGGCCATCTACTCCAACTTCGACCTTACGAAGATGTTGCACAATCTGAGTGTTATCTTGTTTTTGTTATGCAACACCCTTAGATTGTGTGTGCCATTTTATGGCTTAATCTACTTGACCTGTCGCCTTACCACGCATTCTTCTTCATGGAATTGAAAGTGCCATCTATCTATTCACCTATCTATGTCTTCTTGCAACATTTCTCAATCCTTGTCACAGTTCGCATATTGTTGAAATTGATGTCAAAAGAAATGTTTTATTTTGTTCCCTCAATTGTTAAGTCTGCAATAATTAGGTATGTAGAAAGACCATACATGCCTCAGATACCCTGTGTAATGAAAATGACAAAATGTTTCTAGTCCAGTCAACTTTCCTTTAAAGCCTTACTCTTTGCTTTCTATCATCCAGCAACTTCTGTTTGCCTGTGGCCGCATTGATAAGAGCATAAGAAGGAGTAGTAGCAGCAGTATGCCATTCTGTAACTTCAAACCTGCTCCAACATGCAGAAATATCATGGCTGATATTTTAATATATTTTTTATTCTATGTGCTTTGTCTTTGTCATCATTCTCTAATCTGAAAACTTATCTTTTTTATCAGGGACTTTGGAGAGGAATTTCTTATAGGCAGCAGCACAAAACTGTCGAGAGTGATTTAACAGCCCATCTTACAAATGTCTGTGTAGTATAATGAATGCGGATGTCACAATTTAGTTTCTTTAATTCCCAATCGACCTGAAAATTTTGCAGCTAAAAATGTTTAATTTTCATTCCTGATCCAGCTGCATCCATGCTTGTTATTTAAAAGAACAAGCTGCTTAAGATGAATATTTACTGAGAATAAATTTATAATGCAGCGCATATACTGGCAGACATAGCAGAAGAACGTTTGAAATATATTCGGTAGCTGAAGTAGGTAAAACTGCTTCTTTATTCAGCCATACTATACAGAAAACAAGTTAGTAAAATTATTTCTAGTTACTGACAGCGTTGTTGTAAGGTATAATATCTTCAAACTCTAAACTAGTAGCATATAGAGTATAATTTAAAAGCTGACAGGATTTAAATTTGCTTTATTAGAGATTCAAAAACTGAGCCACTTTCTAGAACAGGCAGGTGAGATAAATCTCCTTTTTCAATGCTATGATGCTCACTGAAGTATTTGCTTAAAACTGGGTGATTTCTTATTCAATTCTTCATGGGTAATCGGAGCTCGGAAGCATGGTTATAATGTGAACTATGACTATGAATCAATATCTCATATGATCTGTTTATTGCCGCCTAGTTGTATTCTGTGGAGAGACAGAAATATGACTAAATCAATTCAAAGCTAATCTCTACTATTGAAGAGCACTTCTGTAGCTTTAATACGCTTGCAAGATTCCGCAATTCCTTTTGAAGAAAGACCAGGTTAATAATATCAGGAGGAAAATAAGTAGAATTTGATTTTTTAAATATCCAGATGGATATAATTATTGAACCAATCAGATGCCAGGGTGATCAATCTATTGGTTGGTTTCAAGTGCTATACTTTCGAACCTGATGGCTTCAAAATAAAGATAGATAAATGGATAGATAGATAGATAGATAGAGAGATAGAACTATAGATAGATATATAGAACGAAAGATAGACAGACAGACAGATAGATATATAGACAGACAGATAGATAGAGAGACAGAGAGGCAGATAGATAGATCGATCGATAGATAGATAGATACATAGATAGATAGATAGACAAACAAAATTAAAGAAAGAGGAGAGGAAGAAAGAGAGAAAAAGAAAGAAAAAAAGATAGAAGTAGCCTAACGCCTGTTGCAGAAATCGAGAAATTATTCTGAACTGAGTGGAGCAACTGTTGGTTTAATGATAGTTCAGCAGGCAGGCCTCCAACAAAAGGTAAGTTCAAAGTAATCCCCTGCCTGGGAAGGCGCAGGACCATCCCACCCCCCACCGCCAACACTGCCGCACCTCCACCCAATCCACCAGCCATCTCTATTCCCCCACTCGGCCATTCAAGCGGTCCGCTTCTGCAGATGCTTCCGTTCCTATATTGATGTCTTTGCGGAGGCATGCTGACCGTGGAGGCGGGCCTGTCCCAGCTGCTCACCAGAATGACAATGAGGCCAGAGAACTAATTTCCATCGATCCTCAGCCCTCTGGAATCGAGCGCCTGCTAGGCCCAAACCAGTAACTACCCCATTAAGTTTCTATGCATTCGTATGTCCTGCTGCCTAAGATTGCTTTAACTATATATGATAGTATGGCAGAATGAGCCCTACTGCACATTATATAAAAAAATTACCCTATGATTAGTATGTTTTGATTAGCTCTGTTTATCTTGGGAAACAAATATTTTGGTGTTTTTTTAAAACCATTAACTCTTATCCTGTATTAGAGAAAAAACTCAGAGAGCAAGAGAAAGGTAAATGTTAGAAAAATAAAGTTTTTTAAATAATGTTAGAATTTTTTTTTTAACTAATTGCAATTTCCCTAAATGTTGATCAATATTAATCTGTAAAATTAGTCCTTGTAGCTTACGTTGTTAATATAATAATCTGTAAATGACTATGCAAAAGCGATTGCTCGGAGTAATATTTTAAACATTGGTATTTAAAAAAAACAATAGTACAATGCTTATACTTCTCAGGCACGAGCACCAAACGGTATTTATCACATCGAACGCCCGTTATACGCCCTGCCATATATTCAGATCGAAAATGGCGATGACATGTTTTGCGCTACTTTCCAAAGCAAATTTCTGCGCTATGGCCTAGAAATTCATTGACGCCACTTTTGGGGCGCTAAAGTGGGGCGTCCGCTAAAGTTTGCGGCCGCCGCCAAATCGATGCCACTTCTCTGATATTCATTAGCTTCGCCCTAGGAGTTCGGGCAAGCACTAAAACTGCTGCTGGACGCCTCTCTTTGGGCGCTAAGCCAGAGGTGGTGATCGATAGCGCCGAGGCCGGGCGCAGCGCAGGTGCGGCCATCTTGTGATTGACAGCAGACACCCTGGCGCCGGCCAGCTCTTAAGGGGGAAGGGTCGACTGTGTCTGCTGCCACGCCCTGGATAGTGGAGCCCTCCAGCTAGGCCTGAACACTGCTGCTGGACCCAAGTAGCACCTGAAGACATGGAGGAGGCCCGTGAACGTGCGCAGCGCTTCTCAGAGCGTGATCTGAGTGTGCTGATTGCTGCTGTGGAGAAGAGGCGCCATGTTTTTTACCCGGACAATGGCAAGAAGGCGACGGTCCGCGTCTACAGGAGAGCGTGGAGGCATGTCGCCACCAAGCTGTCAGCCAACAGCGACGTCCCCAGGACCGGTGCCCAATGCCGCAATAAGTTGAATGACCTCACACCCATTGTCAGGGTGAGTACCCTTTCCAGTGACCTCCTCACCCTTGCATGTGCACCTCACATTATGGGCAAAGGGACCTGAAAGCTCTAATGGCCAGCCTTCATCCAGCAGCTATGGGACAGGCATGAGCATCAATTGCACATTCTGCACTTAACACACTGGCCAAGCTATTCCACCATGGGAGGCATTGCACACCAGATCATGGCGACACACTGGCCAGGCTATTCCACCATGGGAGGCAGTGCACACCAGATCATGGCGACACACTGGCCAGGCTATTCCACCATGGGAGGCAGTGCACACCAGATCATGGCGACACACTGGCCAAGCTATTTCACCATGGGAAGCAGTGCACACAAGATCACGGCGACACACTGTACTTAGAGGCCGTCCTTTCTCTTGCAGGCCAAGCTGGCGAATAATCGCAAGAGCCGGACTGCGACCGGGGGAGGCCGACCCCATATCCAGCCACTCACCGACCTGCAACATCATGTGGAGCGCCTCATGGGTGGCCGGGTGATTGGGCCCGTTGCATGTGGAGATGCCGACCCTGTTCTGGGCAGCAATGGTAAGGACATCACCTTTTGCACCTCTCTCATCCCACTTGCGCATCAGATCTACATCTTTTGCCACTGTCCAACCAATGCGCTGAATGCCACCATGCATGCATCCCGCACTGATGCCCTCTCCTCACTCTAAAGCTACTCTTGTGCCTTCCTGCTTTCAGATGGTGAAGAGGAGGTCCCTGAACTTGCCAGTGACAGACCCTCCGAAGAGGAGCAGGAGGAGGAGCAAGAGGAAGGCGGCCCATCAGGGGAACCCTCAGCCGCAGCCACCCAGGCCAATGTAGAGGACACGTCTTCCCTGGAGGGCAGCGTGGCAGAAGTGTCGAAGCGGAGGGGAGCTCCTGGGACCTGCGGGCTGCAGAAAGGCGGGAGGGGAGTGGAAGCTCGGCGGCCTTCTCCCCAGAGGGGGGAAGCGTCGGAGGGGAGTCCAATTGCTGGGCCCAGCGGCCTCCAGCAACGCAGGAAGGGTCGGCCAGCTCGGCGGCCTTCTCCCCAGAGGGAGAGTCCGGCCTCCGGTCAGGAGATGCTCTTCGTCGAGGAGATGGAACGCCTCGAAGACTTGTCCGCGGACTCGGAGCGCCGGCACACGGAGCTCATGGCGGCAGTGGCACGGTTGCCTGAGTCCATCGATTCCCTCTCTCGGAGTGTGGCCGAGTTCGGGCCCTCAGAGGCCACCTGTCGGGTGGAATACCGGGCAGATCAGGCAGCGAGTCGGGTGGAATTCGGGGCAGCTCTGTCAGTGACTGGCCAGGTGATCAGTGGTGCTGTCCAGTCACTGGCTGCTCTGATGCGGTCAGTGAACAGGTCAACAGGAGCACTCACTGCTGCCACACTCGCTGTGTCAGCCAGGCATCGCCAGGGCACCCGGCGCACTGTAGCAGCACAGCGGTCTGTCCCTCGGCAGATTGGTGCGCATGCTGCAGTGCTGGCCCGGGCGAGTGCCAGTGTCTCAGGCGACCAGCGAGCGCCTGCCATCCGCCAGCTTGCCGCCATTCCTCCAGCCGCCACTGCCAGTCCCCCAGTGGAGCTGCCAGGAGCTGCTGCAGCGACTGATGCTGGCCAGCCACAGCTGCAGCAATCAACAGCCGCCCACTCGATGGCCAGACCTCGACTAGGCCGACCCCCAAGGGCATCTGCCATCACGACATGTGCTCCTCAGGAACCTGCCCCCAGCCTTGCAGCAGCCAATGGCCTTACTTTGAGGCGGAGCAGCAGGGCGGGCAGGGGCCACCCAAAGATGGCCAAGGCATCGCCCTAGCGGGCCAAATAGTCGAACGTGTGGCCATTTGTGTTTGTTTCTTGAGGCCAGAATTGGATGTTTGTTTTTTGAAGGCCGATGATGTGATGTTTGTTTTTGACGAAGGCCGAGAATGACGGCCATTTTAGTTCCCTATTTTGTTAATCCTCTCCAGGTTGTGGGAGCGAGTAATGTGTTTGAGTGTTTTTTGGGGGTTTTGTCTGTTTTTGGTTTTCATGTGGGAAGGGCCCAGAGCTTGTACAATAAACCATTTTATTTATTCACATTGTCCATGTTTGATCTTTGAAGTGTTTGTTGCCTTAACAGGGTGAGGGCTTGCGGAGCAGCTGCAATCATGTTCTATCATTGGCACAAGCCATTCCCTGACAGGGGGCCTAGAAGTGACGTTCAATAAGCCGCCGACGGGCGGCCCTTGGACCTTGTGCCTCCCTCCTGGGCTGGTACTCCTCATCCTCATCGTCCTCATGCTCCTCCTGCTCCTCCTCCTGAGGTGGTGGTCCAACGTGAGGTGGCAGTGCCTGAGTCCTGCGGATAGCCAGGTTGTGCAGCATGCAGCAAACGACGACGAATTGGGAGACTCGATCCTGCGAATACTGGAGGGCTCCCCCGGAGCGATTGAGACAGCGGAACCGTTGCTTGAGCATGCCGATTGTTTGTTCTATGAGGTTCCTCATCGCTTGATGGCTCTCGTTGCATGCCTCTTCAGCAGGGGTCGTGGGCGCGCGGAGCGGGGTCATGAGCCAGGTACACAAAAGATAGCCTTTGTCCCCGATAAGCCATCCTCTTGGGGGAGGCTGTGCCTGGAACATGTCAGCCACAGTTGTCTGTCGCAGGATAAAGGCATCGTGGCTGCTGCCTGGAAAGCGGGCATTGACAACTAGGATGCGCTGCCTGTGGTCACACACCAGCTGTACATTGAGGGAATGGTAGCCCTTCCGGTTGCGGTAATCCTCGGCATGCTCAAGAGGTGCCCGCAAAGCCACATGCGTGCAGTCAATGGCGCCCTGCACCATGGGGAAGCCCGCTATTCTTGCAAACCCCACTGCACGCTGCTGCTGCTTGTCCAGGGTCATGGGGAAGGAGATGAATTGATGTCTCCTTCTGAAAAGGGCTTCGGTCACCTGACGGATGCAGCAATGCACGGCAAACTGGGAGATGTTAGCGATGTCCCCAGTAGCGGATTGGAAGGAGCCGGTGGCATAGAAGTTGAGAGCCACCGTCACCTTCACTGCCACCGACAGAGACATCCTGCGCATCAGCTGTGGCTGCAGATCTCTCTGAAGCAGCCGGCAGATGTCTGCAACCACCTCCCTTCAGAATCGCAGCCTCCTAACACACATTGCGGCAGACATGGTCAGATAGGAGGTCTGCTGGCGGTATACCCTGCGTGGGTAAGGCCTCAGTTGGCGACGCCTGTTGCCCCCTCTGCGTCTAGCCAGGGCTGCCACTCTCTCATGGCGTCTGTAAGCCTTTCTGGCATAAGGCTGAAATTCAGCGTTGCCACCCAATGCAGCCCCCATTATATGCTGGCAAACACTGAGCTCTGAATGAAGGCAAAGGTAATTGGTAAGCTCTGGCATGAGCCAAAAATACCTGTCCAAGTGTTGGTCCAAACCAGTAAACTCTCCTCCTTGGTCTCTGTCCAAAAAACCGTTGCACAAGAGTGAATGCTGCAAAATGGCTGGCCTTTATACTGCTGGGTAAGTGCCCTTTAATTTGCGCTCCCCGCGGCCCAGCTGGGCTGTGTACCGTTCCACTTCACAGTTGCTCGGGCCGCCCGGTGCACAATGGGCCGGCACGAGTGAAGTTCCGGTTCGGGGCGCACAAAAGGCGTTGCACTAGCAAATGATGTCATGATGTGCGCGCGCAGCAGGGCGCGTGCTAAGACTTTGTGCCGGCGCTAAATGTGTACTGAAGTTGGGGCGAGGTGCAGATCATGCTGCGCCCGGCCGCTAAGCACCTAGCGCTCGAAATCTACTCCTCCTAAGGCGCTAACGGCTGCCGCGCCCAACTGAATTTCTAGGCCTATGTCTCCATGTGTTGAAAAGCGTAAAACGAACTTGATGTAATCTCCTTATCGCTTGCATGTCTATTGAAACAGTAATATGAACACTGGAAATAAAATACAAATTTCTAATGTTCGAAGTTGTATGCGATTAAGTTGAAAATTACCCCAGTCTCTGGAATTGCAGAATATCATTGGGATAGTTATCTGTTTTTCAACTGAGAAAACAAAGTAGCAAGTAACACTCATATCGTTCTTGTGAAACTGTATTTCATATGGTGAAGCTATATGGCTTATTTATTTAGCTTTGCTGGCATGTAGAGACACTTCAATTTATCTATAGAAAGTTGATCCTCGCTTAAACTGCTGCCATGACACGTTATGTGTCACAGTGCTTCGAATTCTACTGATGCAATCCTTGATTCCTTCGTTCAATGACGTAATGTTTACCGACTTGACAACTACACTGGAGGATCTGGGCAGCTTTCTGTTCGGTTTCTTAGTGAAATTGGAAATGCATTGTAAAATAACGTAGTTCTGATTCGTTATACCATGGTTGCACCATTCGCTCAGAGTTTGCCCAGCGAGTACCCTCTCATTAATTGTTTTTGCTTTAGAAACATAAGCAAGGAATTCGTATTCAGTTGTAATTATGCCTTTTAAGCAGACACGACATTGAACTGACCTCGACCCTCGCCGTTCTAATAATGATTTGATAGGCTTCAAAACATTTACATGTTAGCCAAATATACACTAACACATTTGTCTTATAGTTGTTTACAATTAAGTCTGGAACAGTGCACGATCTGTACCCATCTCAAATTGTGATTGATCCATCCTGCAAGTATATCAAGTTGTCTCTATTCCAGCAGAAGCTTTCGATGGACAGAAGGTTTCTCTGACTCCCTTTTGCATTATCTTGCACTGCCCTCCTTCTGTCGTGGGTCTTGCTTTACCAATTCACATGCAGTCTATCGTCTATCCGTCTCTTTAATCTGTAGAATAAGAATATGTTCGTCAAATCATTCTTGCTCATGTTTAAGAGTCAATATCAAACCCGGAAAATTTGAATTTCGGTTTTCAGAAATTGAAAACTTGAACGCAGTTCTGAACATCACAGGTAAATATAAACAAACAGATAAGCAGTTCGCAGTTTATACAATGTCTTTGTAACTTGTCAATCATTTATCAGAGTCATCCAAAAGGTTAACAAATGTTATAATTCGATAATATGGAGCTGCAAAAATTTGATAGCCCATTAAGCCCATTCCTTCCAATGTTAAATAAGAACATAAGAAATAGAAACAGCAATAGGCCACTTGGCCCCTGGAGCCTGCTCCGCTATTCAATAGATCATGGCTGATCTTGGGCTCAAAGCCACCTCCCTGCCCGCTCCCCATAAGTCTTCACTCCCTTATCTTGCAAAAATCCATCTCCACCTTAAATGCGTTTAATGACCCAGCCACCGCGTTTCTCTGGGGCAGAGAATTCAACAGGTTTACGAACCTCTGAATGAAGAAAATCCTCCTCATCTCAGTTCTAAAAGGGTGACCCTTTATTGTGAAACTATGCCCCCGAATTTTAGATTGCCCCACAAGGGGAAGCACCCTCTCTGCATCTACCTTGTCGAGCACCCCCCCCTCAGTATTTTATATGTTTCAATAAGAACACCTCTCATTCTTCTAAATTCCAATGAGCATAATCAACCCCCTCATCTCAGGAATCAACCGTGTGAATCGTCTCTGAACTGCCTCCAATGCAAATATATCCTTCCTTAAATAAGGAGATCAAAACTGTACGCATTATTCAAGGTGTGGTATGACCAATATCCTGTACAGTTGTAGCAGGACTTCTCTGCTTTTATACGCCAACCCCCTTGCAATAAAGTCGAACATTCCATTTGCCTTTTTGATTACTTGCTCTATCTGCCTGCTAGCTTTTTGTGTTTCATGCACAAGGACCCCCAGGTCCCTCTGAAATGTAGCATTTTGTAATCTCTCTCCATTTAAATAATAGTTTGCTTTTTTATTTCTCCTGCCAAGGTGGATAACCTCGCACGTTCTCACATTACACTCCATCTGCCAAATGTTCGCCCACTCACGTAGCCTGCCTATATCCCTTTACAGATTCTTGGAGTCCTTTGCACAACCTGCCTTCCCACCCATCTCTGTATCATTCGCAAACTTGGCTACATTACAATCGGTCCATTCATCCAAGTCATTAAATCAAATCAAATCAAATCAAATCAAATCAACTTTTATTGTCATTGTTAGTGCACAAGTGCAGTACAACGAAATGTAGGCTTACGGCTCCCGAGAGTGTACATTTGGATTAAGACATTTAAACATTCAACATACATTTGGCTTGTAATATATTAACATAAACATAACCATAATAAAGTGCATTGGCAGATGTGCAGGCTTTAGAGTTTATTTGTGGAGTTTAGTAGGATGACAGCCCTGGGAAAGAAGCTGTTCCTAAATCTGGTCGTACGGGTGCGAATGCATCTGTAGCATCTCCCAGATGGCAGGAGGGCAAACAGGAAATATAGGCGCTGCTGGGCCTTCTTCACCAGAGAAGAGGTGTTGAGGGACCAGGAGAGGTCTTCCGTGATGTGGACTCCGAGGAATTTAAAGCTGTCCACACTTTCCACCACAGCCCCATTGATGTGGATGGGGGTGTGACTTCCGCCTTTGGACTTCCTGAAGTCCACAATGATTTCTTTGGTTTTCTTGATGTTAAGGGCCAGGTTGTTGTCAGCGCACCACTTCACGAGATGCTGGACCTCCTCCCTGTAGGTTGACTCATCGTTGTTGATGATCT
Organism: Somniosus microcephalus; assembly: GCF_052327205.1. Classification (NCBI taxonomy): domain Eukaryota; kingdom Metazoa; phylum Chordata; class Chondrichthyes; order Squaliformes; family Somniosidae; genus Somniosus; species Somniosus microcephalus. The sequence continues at coordinate 129,411,419 of NW_028225179.1, forward strand.
GCCCTACTACCGTGGTGTCATCCGCAAACTTGATGATGGTGTTGGAACCATTAAGAGCCACACAGTCGTGGGTGAAGAGGGAGTAGAGGAGGGGGCTCAGCACACATCCTTGTGGGGCCCCCGTGTTCAGGGTCAGAGGGGGGAGGTGTGGTTACCTAATTTGACAGACTGGGGTCTGTTTGTTAGGAAGTCCAGGGTCCAGTTGCAGAGGGAAGTGCTCAGGCCAAGAGTTTGGAGTTTGGTGGCCAGCTTGTTGGGGATGATAGTGTTGAATGCTGAGCTGTAATCTATGAACAGCATTCTGATGTAGGTCTCCTTACCATCTAGGTGATTCAGTGCTGAGTGTAGAGCAGTTGTGATTGCATCCTCCGTTGATCTGTTTGCATGATAGGCAAACTGGTGTTGGTCAAGAGAGGCAGGAACACTGGCTTTGATGTGGGCTAAGACCAGTCTCTCGAAACACTTCATTATGATGGGTGTGAGTGCGGCAGATCGATAGTCATTAACAGTCGTTAATGTTGGTTGTAAATATTTGAGGCCCCAGCACCGATCCCTGTGGCACCCCACTAGTTACTGTTTGCAAACCGGAAAATGACCCATTTATCCCAATTCTCTGCTTTCTGTTAGTTAGCCAATTCTCTTTCCATGCTAATTTATTACTCCAAACACCGTGAGCTCTTATCTTATGCAATAACCTTTTATGCGGGCTCTTATCGAATGCCTTCTGGAAATCCAAGTACACTACATTCACTGGCTCACCTTTATCCACCTTGCTCGCTATGTCCTCAAAGAACTCCAGCAAATTCGTTAAACCTGATTTCCCTTTCATAAAATCATGCTGACTCTGATTGACTGCATTATGATTTTCTAAATGCCCTGCTACTGTTTCCTTAATGAAGCACTGCAGCATTTTCCCAAACGACAGATGTTAGGGTAACTGATCTGTAGTTTCCTGCTTTCTGTCTCTCTCCCATCTTAACTAGGGATGTTTCATTTGCGGTTTTGGGAGCTGTCTGGAGTCCTGGGAATTTTGATATAGTGCAAACAAGGCATCCACTGTCTCTGCAGCCATTTCTTTTAAGGCCCTAGGATGCAGGCCCTCTGGTTGAGGGCACATGTCGTCTTTTAGTCCCATTATTTTACCAAGTACTTTTTCCTTAGTGATAATGATTGTCTTTAGTTCCCCCTCGCTGTGGGCTCTTGATTATCCATTATTGGGATATTGTTAGTGTCTTCTACCGTGATGACAGATACAAAATATTTGTTCAGAGTCTCTGCCACTTCGCCGATCCCCATTATTAATTCCCCATTCTCATCCTCTAAGGGACCAACATTTACTTTAGCTACTCTCTTCCTTTTTATATACGTATAGAAACTCTTACTTTCTGTTTTAATATTTCTTGCCTTTATCCTCTCATAATTCATCTTCGCTCGCTTTATTATTTTTTTAATCATCCTTTGCTCGGTTTTAAAAATATGCCAATCATCTTGCCTCCCACCAATCTTGGCAACATTGTGTGCCTTTGTTTTCAATTAAATACCATCCTTTACTTCCTTAGTTAGCCACGGATAGAGCTCCATTTTCTTAAAATCTTTCTTTCTCACTGGAATATATTTTTGTTGAGAGTTATAAAATATCTCCTTCAATGTCTGCCACTGCATTTCAACTTGCTTACCTTTTAATTTATTTTCCTGTCCACTTTAGCCAGTTCTGCCCTCGTGCCATTGTAATTGCCTTTGTTTAAGATCAGGACCGTGGTTTGAGATAGAAATTTCTCACTCTCCAACTGAATTTGAAATTCAATCATGTTATGATCACTCGTTCCTAGAAGAGACTTTACTATGAGATCATTTAATAATTCTGTCTCATTACACAGTACCAGATCCAAGATAGCCTAGTACCTGGTTGGTTCCATTACATACTGTTTTACAATCTATATTAACGATTTGGAGGAGGGGACCGAGTGTAACATATCAAAGTTTGCAGATGATACTAAGATGGGAGGGAAAGTAGTGAGTGAGGAGGACATAAAAAAACCTGCAAGGGGACATAGACAGGCTAAGTAAGTGGGCAGAGATTTGGCAGATGGGATACAATACTGGAAAGTGTGAGGTTATGCACTGTGGCAGGAAAAATCGTAGAGCTAGTTATTATCTTAATGGCAAGAAACTGGAAAGTACTGAAGAACAAAGGTATCTGGGGGTCCTGGTGCACGAAACTCAAAAGGTTAGTATGCAGGTGCAGCAAGTGATTAAGAATGCCAATGGAATGTTGGCTTTCATTGCTAGGGGGATAGAATATAAAAATAGGGAGGTATTGCTTCAGTTGTACAAGGTATTGGTGAGACCGCACCTGGAATACTGCATACAGTTTTGGTGTCCATACTTAAGAAAAGACATACTTGCTCTCGAGTCAATACAAAGAAGGATCACTCGGTTAATCCCATGGATGAGAGGATGGACATATGAGGAGAGGTTGAGTAGATTGGGACTCTACTCATTGGAGTTCAGAAGAATGAGAGGCGATCTTATTGAAACATATAAGATTGTGAAGGGGTTGGATTGGGTGGATGCAGGGAGGAAGTTCCCGATGATGGGTGAAACTAGAACTAGGGGGCATAGTCTTAGAATAAGGGGCTGCTCTTTCAAAACTGAGATGAGGAGGAACTATTTAACTCAGAGGGTGGTAGGTCCATGGAATATGCTGCCCCAAAAAGCTGTAGAAGCTACATCATTACATAAATTTAAAACAGAAATAGACAGTTTCCTAGAAGTAAAGGGAATTAAGGGTTATGGGGAGCGGGCAGGTATTTGGACCTGAGTCTAGGTTCGGATCGGACATGGCCCCGTGGGTAGTGGAGCGGGCGCAGGGGCCGTGTAGCCTGATCCTGATCCTATTTCGTGTGTCTAATTCTATTAGATTCAGGAGATGGTTCTGTGATGGTAGATTGGCAGTTAGGATCAGATCAGCCATTATCTTATTGAATGGCGGAGCAGGCTCGAGGGGCCGATTGGCCTGCTCCTGCTCCTATTTCTTATGTTCTTATGTTCAAACCATCCTGCATACACTCTATGAACCCCTCCTCAAGGCTACCATGGCCAATTTGGTTAAATTTGTATTCGTATTTGTGATGTGGGGTCGCTGGCAAGGCCAGCTTTCATTGCCCATCCCTAATTGCTCTCGAGAAGGTGGTTGTGAGCCTCCTTCTTGAACCGCTGCAGTCCGTGTGGTGAAGGTACTCCCACAGTGCTGTTAGGGAGGGAGTTCCACGATTTTGATCTAGTGATGATGAAGGATCAGCAGTATACTTCCATGTCAGGATGGTGTGTGACTTGGAGGGAAATTTGGAACTGGTGGTGTTCCCATGTGTCTGCTCTCCTTGTCGTTCTAATTGGTCGAGGTCGCGGGTTTGGGAGGTGCTGCTGAAGAAGCCTTGGCGAGTTGCTGCAGTCGATCTTGTAGATGGTGCACAATGCAGCCACGGTACGCCGGTGGTGGAGGGAGTGATTGTTTAATGTGGTTGATAGGGTGCCAATCAAGTGGGCTGCTTTCTCGTGGATAGACTCGAGCTTCCTGAGTGTTGTTGGAGCTGCACTCATCCAGGCAACTGGAGAGTATTCCATCACACTCCTTACTTGGGCCTTGCAGATTTTGGAAAGGCTATTGGGAGTGAGGAGGTGAGATAGTCGCCACAGAATACCTAGCCTCTGAACTGCTCTTGTTGCTCCAGTATTTATGTGGCTGGTCCAGTTGATTTTCTGGTCAATGGTGACCCCCAGGCCGTTGATGGTGGGCGATTTGGCTATGGTAACACTGTTGCATGTCAAGGGGAGGTGGTTAGACTCTCGCTTTCTGGAGATAGTCATTGCCTGGCACTTCTGTGGCGTGAATGTTACCTGCCACTTATCAGCCCAAGCATGAACGTCGTCCAGGGATTGTTGCATGCGGGCATGGACTGCTTCATTTTCTGAGCAGTTGTGAATGGCGCTGAACACTGTGCAGTCATCAGCGAACATCCAAATTTCTGACCTTATATTGGAGGGAACGTCATTGATAAAGCAGCTGAAGATGTTTGCCAATCATTATGGAGATTAAAATCACCCATGATTACTCCCATTCCTTTTTTTACAGGCCTCCATTATTTGTTGATTTATACTCTGCCCAACGGTATTGCTACTGTTAGGGGGCCGGTAGGCTGGGCCCACCAGAGACTTTTTCCACTTATTGGCCCAGAACTTGGTGTCGGGGGCTTGCCGCGTGTGCAAGCCCCCGATGTGCACTTACCCGGCGCGCCGGCATCTGAAACCTGGCCCGCAGTGGATTTCCTGTAAGTGGCCCGGTTCTGATCTCGGCGCGCTGTGCTAACCTGACCCAACGGCGTAGTTTGTGCGATGTGCCGGCTGGGATCAGGTGAGCACTGTTCAGCCAATCAGGGGAGGGGAATCTTCATTCATAAGTTTGATAGTAAAGACTGTCAAACTCATGAAAAGTACGGCACCCCAAAACACTACTTAAACTTCAAATAAAATGTTAAAAAGCATCCCAATAATTAAATTAACTATGAATAACTTTAAAAAAACTATTTTAAACAATTAATCACATTTTTGAAAAAAATAAATTTTTAAAAAGTAGGGTCTAAAACTAAACTTACCTTACTGTAGATTCTTTAAAAATAATAAACCTGTGGAAAAAAAAATTCTAAATTGTACTAAAAGACCACTTACCTGTAAAACTAAGTACTTACGTGTGGTTTTTCAATGCGTAAAAACCGGAGCCCTTTACACATGCGCAAATCTGTAAAAATACAGGAAATCCAAGTCGCACGCGCTGCCCAATACCTTGCATGCGTTCAACCTCTTAACCCCTTGGGTCAGAGGACAGGAAATGCCGGTTTTCAGCGCATGCGCTGTGCATGCTGAAAACCGGCAATTCCTCCTGGCACATGCGTGAGTACCCTGTCCGTACTCACGCGTTGTGACAGGAATTACTGGGCCATTATTTTTTATTTCCACCCAAACCGATTCTGCAACTTGATCTTCTGAACCAATATCACTTCTCACCACTACTCTGATCCCATCCCTTACCAAGAAAGATACCCCACCTCAATTTCCGTTCTGTCTATCCTTCCGAAATGTCAAATACCCTGGAATGTTCATTTCCCAACCCTGGTCACCTTGCAACCACGTCTCTGTAATGGCGATCAGATCATTCACATTTGTATCTATTTGTGCCATCAAATAATCTATCTTGCTACGAATGCTGCGTGCCTTCAGATATACAGCTTTTAATTTTGTCTTATTAACATTTCTCCTTGTTTTGGCCCCATTTCCTGTTGCACTCTTATTTTCAAACATTCTTTCCCTTCCTGTCACACTCTGGTTATTATTTCCCCCATCTCTATACTGCTCTGTTGTTTTCTCATTTCTGATTTACTTTTAAAATTCCCACTCACCTGGATCCTCTATTTGGTCTTTCCTTCACCATAAGAAAAAAAATAATGGCCATGAAATTGCGATCTCCCTGATGGCGTACTCTGAGCGTAAACCATTGTAATTCATTTGAAAGGCATGGAAATTTCCGCATTTCTGCATGCGCTTGCAGTGTGCAATATCCAGAATTTAGATCTGTGAAGGCACTGTGTAGTACACCTTCTATCTATTCTTACCTTACCCCAATGCCAATCAATGGTACGGCATATATTTCTCGAATGACATGTGTTGACTTCAAACACATATTTGGGTTATTCAAGTGTAAACCAACGGACTTTTCTTCAGGTTGTTTACCACTAAATCTGGAAACTTTCACTGCTCTGCAGGTCATAAACTGTGATTGTGCCATCCTGCTTGTATTTCAAGAGGACACTATGCCAGAACAAGCTTGAGATTTACAGGCGTTTGCTCTGACAGCAAGCTTGGGCCCAGAAATTCGGGTCGGGGGCTTCCCGCGGGTGCAAGCCCCCGAACTGCACTTAATTTGCGTGCTGGCCGTTGAGCTGTAGTGCCCCGTGGAATTCCAATCCGGGGCCTGGTCCAGCTGCCAGAACGCAGTGCTTGCGTATCCCAGGGGCGCAGTTAGTTCGATGCATCCCCTGGGATCATGTGGGCCATGGGCAGCCAATCAGAGCAGGGAATGCTCCATTCATAAGTCTTGACAGGAAGTGCTGTCAAGACTTATAAATACTACGGACCCAAAATAGCACTAAACCTTCAAATAAATGTTTAAAAAAATCACATTTTTAAAATAAACTATAAATTACATGAAATAACTATTTTAAACAATAATTTAAATTTTTGAAAAAATAATTTTATGTTCTAACGGGGCTAAAAATAAACTTACCTTGCTTTAAAGTAGTTAAAAATAATAAACCTGTGGAAAAAATGTTTTAATTTTAATTAATTCACCACTTACCTTGTAAAAAGCAGGCCTTGCGCCTGCTTTTTAAATTTCTAACTTCTGCAGACTTACCCTCACGGACAAACCTGTAAAAAACACCTAAGTTTGATGCGCACGCGCAGCCTCCCCTGCGCACGCATTTGACCTCTGAACCCCTGCTTTCAGAGGAACAGAAGTGCCGGTTTCCCGCGCATGTGCAGTGCATGCAGGAAACCGGCACTTCCATTGGGCTTACGGGTGAGTGCCCCGTGCGTACTCACCCATGGAAACCCGAATTTCTGCTTCATCTGGAGGCTCGTTTTGCCAGCCCACATTTTTTTATCCCTATCTTTAATACGTAGATTCAGAATAATTTCGATAAATCATTCTCTCCCGTGTTTAGGAGGAATTATTCCATTTCACTTTCCCGAAATCGAAATCCTCAACGATATTCTGAAAACGGCAGTTAATCCGAAATATTAAAACGTCTTAGAAGCACTTAATATGCCCCCGTTTCGCATGTTGTTATTTTTCTTCACCGACCTGTAACATAATATCTGCACTGTTGCTTTTCAACATATGACCCTCTATGCCTCATGAACATCTGGGATAACTTTTCAACTTGCCTGCCAGCATAAAACTGCGGTAATGGGTCAGCCTGATTTTCAATTCCATCGATTTCAATTGTACTGAAAATTGGGCGGGTTCCTTAAGAGACGTCTCAACCACAACGCTATTTGTATGTTTAAAGGCAAAGATAACACTCTACTCCGTTGTTGCTAGCTCTTGGTATCCTTAATATTCATCATATATGCAGCTTCCTCAAATAAATTATGAACTTTGCTGCCACATGTTTTTTGACACAGAATTCTGCATTCTAAATGCAGTCGGTGTACAGGCATGTTTACCGAGCACTCCTTTGTTTGATTTTTGTAATTATGACACAGTTGTGGCGCCCCCTAACATTCTCGCCAACCATTGGAATCAATCTATTACTATTTATTCTGTCTAAATTTCATAATTGGAAATACCTTTGTCGTGAACCACCTTAAACTTTATAAGCTTTAGTAAACAACAGAACTGACGAAGAGGGACCCAATAATAATACACAACAAATCAAGTTTACCACATTTAACAATAAAACACAACATCCGAAATGTTTTGCGTTCACATTTCTAGAAATCGAACAACTGAGAAAAAGTCTGAAAGATACAGGTGAGAGAAACAAAGTAATGTGTTTTAATTGCATTAAATATTTATTTCTTTAATGTTCAACTGTCATTGGATACTTTCCTTTTTACTTATTAGCGAAATTTAATGCATTAATTTAACTTGTGTAGCAAAGGGAAAATACCGGAGAAGTCACTCTAACTCTCCAGTTGGTCGGCAAGGTTGTTGTCATTGCATTCTATTGCGGCGGGCAGAATGTACAGGGATAAACCACCAACTCGGTTTTGCAAAATCTCATTTGGTATAATCAACACATGTGCTTGTGCCAACAGAATGGTGACATTGGCCCAAAATTTGCAGCTGGATGTGTCCGTCCTGTAAAAAATCTACGAATTTACCTGGTGGCCCGGGAGCTACTGAGACCCGCGCTCCTGGGCCTCTCCGGGTACCCATGGGTAGAGGCCCACATATCCCAGGGGCGCAGGTGGTTCACGTGGACCGGCCCAACCAATAATTTGACAAAAAAAATATTTTTCCAAGAAAGTAGCTGAAGTAGCAGACAAGGGCATATCTATGGGTGTACTTTATATAGACTTACAGAACATATTCGATACATTTCCACATAAGGGATTGTTTGCCAAAGTTATAGCTCCTGGAATTCAAGGCCAACTGTTGACCTGGTTAGAAGATTGGTTAGGCGGTAGGAGACAGAGAGTAGGATGATGGCTTTGTACTTGAATTTGAATGAAGTGACCAGTGGTGTCTCACAAGAATCTGTGCTGAGGGCTTAACTATTCACTATAATTATTAATGGCTTAGATAACGCAACAGAGAGCCATATATACAAGTTTGACTATGACACAAAGATTGGTGTCATGCGAAGTCCTGTAGACGGGAACTTAACATTACAACAAGACATTGATAAATTAAGTGAATAGGCAAAACGGTGGTAGCTGGCTTTCAAGGAAGGTAAGTGTGAGTTCATCTATTTTGGACCAAAAAACGAGAAATCCGAGCATTATTTAAATGGTGAAAAGCTAGGAACAGTGGCGGTCAAGACAGATTTATGGTCCGGGTGCACAGATCAATAAAATGCTGTAGTCAGATACAAAAATAAGCAAACTGGCTATGGAATATTAGCCTTTATAAATAGAGGGCTAAAACATAAAAGGAAGGAAGTTTTGCTACCGCTGGGCAAAGCTCTGGTTAGATAACATCAGGGGTGCTGTGTACGGTTCTGTGAACCGTTCAGGAGAAAGGATATCCTGCTTTTGAATCATTGCAGCATATACTCATCAGAATATTACCAGGCTCCAAGGGTTAGGTTATGAAAGAAAGACTTGCATTCATATAACGCCTTTCACGACCAGCGGCCGTTTCAAAGCATTTTACAGCCAATTAAGTACTTTTGAAGCGGAGTCACTGTTGTGGGAAACGCGGCAGCCAATTTGTGCACAGCAACATCGTACAAACAGCAATTCGATAATGATCATATAATCTCTTTTTGTTATGTTGGTTGAGGGAAAAATATTGATCGCGACAGCGGGAAAACTCCCCTGTTCTTCTTCGAAATAGTGCCATGTGTTCTTTTATGTCCACCTGAGAGAGCAGATGCAGTTATCATCTCATCCAAAACACAACACCTCCGACAGTGCAGCACTCCCTCAGCATTGCACTGGAATGTCAGCCTAGCTTTTTGTGCTCAAGTCCCTGGAGTGGGACTTGAACCCAGAAACTTCTGATTCAGAGATTGAGAGATTTGTGGACTCTAGAGGAATTAAGATATATGGGGATCAAGCGGGGAAAGTGGAGCTGAGGTTGAATGGCAGAGCAGGCTCGAAAGGCCAAATGGCCTACTCCTGCTCCTATTTCTTATGTTCTTGAAGCAATTGGGGACAGATTACATAAACTAGGTATGTATTCTCTGTAATATGGAAGGCTATGGTGTGATGTTATTGAGCTTTTAGGAATCTGAAAGAAATTGAGAGGTTAGATAGAGAGAAACACTGTCCGCTAGTGTGGGTGACCAGCACAAGTAGACAAAATGTAAAAATCAGGGTCAGGCCATTCAGGAGAGAAGTGGTGAATCAATCATTCAATCAAATGGTGGTGCAAGTGTGGAACACTCCCCCCCCACCAAAAAAAAGATGCTAGTTCAATTAGTAATTTTAAATTTGACATCCATAGATGTTTGCTAGACAATTTTATGAATTGAGCCAATCCAGGATGATGGAGGTAAGATACAGATCAGTCATGGTCGCATTGAATAGGAGAAAAGGTTCGAGGGGCTGGAGGGTCTACTCCTTTCCCTACGTTCCTAAACGTTTGCGAGCTCCAAAAATATAGAGAGTAAAGCTGTGTACTTAAAATGTGCTAATTAGGTGCTTTCCGCAGTTTTCACAGAAGAGAATATTTTGATTCTGAAATTATCAAACTGTAGTGTTGAACAGTTTCTGGGAGTTATTATGCCAGGCCAGATAATGGCAAGCGTGTTGCTCAAATGTAACGTAATTCAGTAATTTTAAAGTGGCCAGATAATATTTTCCCAGGATGCTGAAAGAATCTAGGACATAAATAATCCTTGCATTGTTTTGCAAAACTAAATTGTGCCAGAGGACTGGAGGTTAGCAAATGTGACATCCTTTTTCAAAGCGTGTGAATAAACTAGAATCCTGTTCCTATTAGTTCAGTTGTAGTTAAACTATTGGAGTCTTAAAAGAAAACTACTTAAGACTACGGAAAAAAGTCTAAATCAGGAGCTTAGGTCAAGGATTCTAAAAAAAACTGCGCCACTCTTATAGAATGCTTTGAAAAAAGGAATAAATAAAAGAAAATGCAACGAACTTGGTTTATGAGACTTAATGCCAAATGGAATTACAGGGAAAGGGGCGACATGAATGAACAGATTGTTGGCCGAGAGATGGCAAATGCATGAAATAAACTAAGATTCTCATGCTGGATGGTTGAGGAGACTGACATAGCAATGGGCTTCCGTTGCACCTGGTCTCATTTGCTATACACAGCAATCCTCTAGATGTAGCAGTTGATGGAATAATATCAATATTTCCTAACTACGCCAACTTGAGTGGTATGACAAACAGTGAAAATGATTTTGAAACACTGCTGGAGCGCAGGACTGCCCGAGAAGTGGCGGAAGCAGTAATGGAATGTACCTTTCTACTTAAAGAAATGAGGGAAATGGAATGCACATTCCGTCTTCACTTTAAATAGGAAATTTTAAATGATGCAGATGCACAGAACCACCCTAGAGTGGGGATAAGGATGTCATTAAAACCATCATAAGAACATAAGCACATAAGAAATAGGAGCAGGAGTAGGACATTCGGTCCCTCGAGCCTGCTCCGCCTTTTAATGAGATCATGGCTGATCTGATATAACAACAGAAAATGTTGGAAAAACTCAGCAGGTCAGGCAAAATCCGTGGAGAGAAATTTGAGTTGACTTTTCGGTTCAAAACCCTTCTTCAAAACTGGAAAGAAAATTAAATAGATCGAAGGCAAGGCTGCGATCGAACAAAAGAGACAATAAAAGGTATTTGAAGCCAGACGAGATGGTAATAGGCCCGTGGAGACAAAAGGCAGCTGAGATTAGGTCTGATCTTGGGCTCAACTCCATTGCCCTGCCCGATCCCCATAACCCATCACTCCCTTATTATTCCAAAATCTGTCTACCTCCACCTTAAATATATACAATGACCCAGCAGTCACAGCTCTCTGGGGTAGAGAATTCCGTAGATTTACAAGGCGAACCGAATTATACCGGCTGCTTAGCGTAACATTCTCATTTGCGAAAATAGTCACCTATGTAGATCTTATGGCAGGCATGCGCTATATCTGCTTAGCATTATGGAAATAGCAATTTAATTTTAATATTCACAACGTTAGTCAATAGAGCAGTCGCCTCTGCCAACAACTTAAAATAACTATTCAATGCTCGATTTTCGCTGATTTCGGTCAATATGAAGCTTCACGCGTTTTGTCAAGGTTAGGTCAGTTAGTCAGCAATTCCCAGTACACAATTTAGGTCAGTGCAAAATCAAAAGCGGATAATTCATTATTTTGTTTGCGCTGTGAACTGTTAGCGTAGTATATGAAGGACAAACACAATTGTTATTTTCCACTGCACACACGGCACTTTCCTGCGATTTCCAACTCAGTTAATTGACAAAGCGTTGTACTATATTCCTCAATGGTGGCACACGCTTCTTAGATCCCTCGCACGATGAACAGCATATTGCTTTCATCTTTGTTTTTGGCTTGGAAATAATTAGGATAAAAGCCACTGCTAACTCTGGGGAACATCGTGGGTTTGTATTCCAGCCAAAAACAAAATGCAATTGAAAGGAAGGATATTAACTCAGTTAATACAGAATCTATATGGGTGGAGCTAAGAAATAGCGAGGGGCGAAAAACATTAATAGGAGTGGTATATAGGCCTCCAAATAGTAAAATAGAGGTTAGGGAGGGCATCACGAGGGAAATTAGAGAAGCGTGCAATAAGAGCACAGCTGTCATCATAGGTGACTTTAACTTACATATAGATTGGACTAGCCTAATCAGTAAAAATAATGAGGAGGAGGAATTCCTTGAGTGTTTAAGGGATGGTTATCTGGATCAATATGTCGAGGAACCAACTCGGGAACAGGCTATATTGGACTGGGTACTGTGCAATGAGAAGGGACTAATCAGTAATCTTGTTGTACGGGGACCCTTGGGTCAGAGCGATCATAACATGATCGATTTCTCACTCGAAATGGAGAGCGAAGAAATTGACTCAGAGACTAAGGTCCTGAATTTAAACAAGGGGAATTATGATGCCATGAGACGGGAACTGAGTAGGTCTGATTGGACAACGTTCCTGAGAGGACTGGAGGTAGATAAACAATGGCAAACATTTAAAGATAGAATGACAAAATTGCAAAAATTGTTTATACCAATCTGGCATAAAAGGAAATCTAAAAAGGTGACTCAACCGTGGATAACAGGGGAAATTAGAGACAGCATAAAATCCAAAGATAGGGCGTATAAAATAGCCAAAAAAAGCGCCAGAGCGGAAGATTGGGAACAGTTTAAGATAGAGCAAAGGAGGGCAAAGGGCATGATCAAGAGGGGCAAAATAGCTTACGAAAACAAGCTGGCGGAAAATATAAAAACTAACTCCAAAAGCTTTTATAAATATATCAAAAGGAAAAGACTGGTGAAAACCAAAGTTGGTCCATTGCAGTCAGATACGGGGGAATATATAATGGGAAATAAGGAAATGAGAGATCAACTAAATGCATACTTTGGGTCAGTCTTTACGAAGGAAGACACAAAAAACCTCCCTGGGATATCGGGAAAAATAGGGACATTGGCAAAGGAGGAACTGACGCAAATCAATATCTCTAAGGATATGGTGTTAAGGAAGCTAAAGGGATTGAAGGTGGACAAATCCCCAGGGCCTGATAACATGCATCCTAGGGTACTGAAGGAGGTGGCCCTAGAGATAGCGGATGCACTAAGGATGATTTTTCAGAATTCATTAGACTCGGGAACAGTGCCGATGGATTGGAGGGTAGCTAACGTTACCCCACTATTCAAAAAGGGGGGTAGGGAAAAAGCAGGTAATTACAGACCTGTAAGCCTTACATCAGTTGTGGGCAAAATGCTGGAGTCCATCATTAAGGATGAAATAGCGGAGCACTTAGCAAATGGGGACAGGATAGGACAGAGTCAACATGGATTTACAAAGGGTAAATCGTGCTTGACTAATCTATTGGAATTTTTTGAGGGAGTAACTGGTAGAATAGATGGGGGAGAGCCAGTAGATGTGGTGTACCTGGACTTCCAAAAGGCCTTCGATAAGGTCCCACATAAAAGATTAGCATGGAAAATTGAGGCTCATGGGATAAAGGGGAAAGTTTTGGCGTGGATAGGGAACTGGCTGTCAGATAGAAAACAGAGAGTTGGAATAAACGGCTCATTTTCTGAATGGCAGGCAGTAACAAGTGGGGTACCACAGGGATCTGTCCTGGGCCCCCAGCTGTTCACAATTTACATTAATGACCTGGATCAGGGAGTCGGATGCAGCATTTCCAAATTTGCAGACGACACTAAACTAGGAGGTGGGGTGGGCTCAGAGGAAGAGACCAGGAAGCTCCAGAGCGATTTGGACAGACTGGGCGATTGGGCGGATAAATGGCAGATGCACTATAATGTGGACAAGTGCGAAGTTATCCACCTTGGGTGCAGGAACGGGAGGGCAAATTATTATTTAAATGGCAATAGATTGGGAGAGGGGGAAGTACAGAGAGACCTGGGTGTTCTTGTACACCAGTCACTGAAGGCGAGCATGCAGGTGCAACAGGCGGTCAAGAAGGCAAACGGTATGCTGGCCTTCATAGCAAAAGGGTTAGAATACAGGAACAGGGATACCTTGCTGCAGCTGTACAGGGCACTGGTGAGACCACACCTCGAGTACTGTGTACAGTTTTGGTCGCCTCATCTGAGGAAGGATGTTCTTGCCATGGAGGGGGTGCAGCGGCGATTCACCAGGCTGATACCAGGAATGGCGGGAATGACCTATGAGGAGAGACTATGTAGTTTAGGGATGTACACACTGGAGTTTAGAAGATTGAGAGGGGACCTCATAGAAGTGTATAAAATTCTGACAGGTCTAGACAGACTGGATGCAGAAGGAATGTTTCCCTTGGCGGGTGAGAACAGAACTAGAGGACATAATTTAAGGATAAGGGCTAAACCATTTAGGACAGAGATGAGGGGGAATTTCTTCACTCAGAGAGTGGTGAACCTGTGGAACTCATTGCCACAGAGGGCAGTGTACGCCAGCTCATTAAATATATTTAAGAGGGAATTAGATATATTTCTACGGGCAAAAGGGGTTAAGGGTTACGGAGAGAAGGCGGGGACGGGATACTGAATTAAAGGATCAGCCATGATCTCTTTAAATGGCGGAGCAGGCACGAAGGGCCGAATGGCCTACTCCTGCTCCTATCTTCTATGTAAAAGAAAAGCGTAAAAAATCTGCATCAAAGTTTACGGTACGAGTGCTCATCAGAATGGTCATAGGTTACCGCAATAAATTGTTCATCAGAGCAGGAGATCACAAATGTCTTTAGTTGTTAAGCAGAAAGGACAGTATGTGTTCTAAGCTTATAATGATCCAATATTCACAGACGTTTTAAAGATTCGAAGAAGTCTTGCTCCACAATCACCCGGTAAGGCATTTACGTCTCTGAAGTATGCAATATGATTACCTGGCTAGTAAGCATCGTCCAGTTATGCCAACTCTAGTCATATAAATTGCGTCACAGTCTGGCAGTGTGCCCATTGAAAATAGTAACTTAGAATTGTCTGCATTGTTGTGTATTTTAGTTATCGTTTTAATGAAATATGTCCCGTGTAATATCGCGTAGTCTCTGTTTTCGTTAGAGGCAAGTAATTAAACTTCACAACGATTCCTTCACAACAAAGCCAAAGTTTCACTCTTTTTCCTGCAGAATAAGATTATTAAGGGTAGATTTTTTTCTCTCCAGTTATCTGTCCCAAGTGACTTTATGCTGGTATTGAATGAGGTCACGGAAGCGATATACTGTGAAGCAGCCAGCTACAAACACCCTTGCCACTCTAATCCTAAGATATTCGGAGCATGCTTGCCATCGCCAAAGGCTTGAATGGATCACGAAATGGGTCCTAAAATGCTGGCGTAATGTACACTGCTTCCGCTCCATTTACGATAATACGGGGGAAATTGTGGCTAATACAAAGAAACACAAACAAAGCACAATCCTCGGCTTCTTCGGTTAGTATAGTGCCATCTGAAACAGTGACGATGTACCTGCTGATAACCTTAAAATATATTCTCTCCTTCACTGTGTGGAGGATCGCATGGCGGAGCCCTCCACTCGACCATTATCTAACCAGCCGATTGTCAATCCAATTCTCCCAAAGGAATGAAAATCGGGCGAGACCTTAATTTCCGGGCGATCCTTCTCACCAGATATCACCCAGATGTTGCTGACGAAGATTTACACCGTGCTGTATTTCTTATTGATTCGACGGCTTTGATGAAGCAAAACAATTGCTTGCCTTGTAAACCTCGGTATTTGTTATATACTGAAGCCACACAATCACTAGGGCTCCTCGGCGCGACCCTAATTGCGCCAGAGTCAGGTGACTGTCTATTATGCTGCTGTCCCATGACACTATCCCAAATCACGACGTCCGAGTCATTTAAATGCATGTGCCAGTGCATTTACTTATGCCGTTCATGGTGTTACGCGCGTTGGCGAGAGAGGGAACAGAAATGTCTGAGCGGCACCCTGACGCAAATTTAAGAACAGTGCTACAAAATATAAAACACTTTATCCATAGTTAAAGCTTAAACGAAAACAATCAATGGATCGATTATCTCTAGTGCGCGTCATTTGCCAAGTTATAGGCGTCACTTGCACCAGGATCCTCGCAAGAAACTTGATATACATCAGAGCGACTGACTTAGTATTTTGGACATTGATGCAGGGAGTAACGGGTTTGATGTAAGATCATGTTATCCCCGTATGTATTTCTTCAGTAGGCCTCCATTAGGAGTGGTTTGGATGCAGGAAGGGCCAGCCCATTACCGACAAAATTGGTGACATAGTAAAAAGATGTTGTGAACGGATTGAGCTGGCTGCGCTTCAAATTCCAACTAACCCCCTCCCCCCACATACCTGTATACAACTGCATTCCCCTTCAGCTCCACGAATTTAGGGCTCTACAATTGTAGCAAAGATCTGTGGGAAAAAACACAAATAGCAAATTCATGAATTGAATTTCATGCCTTTGCAAGTGGATTTAAAATTTGGCTTAGCAGAGAAAACGCGGCGAATTTGCATATTTATATGGAAGCAATGACAAGTAACTTCTTTAATAAATCGGTACTGGGCACGGAGGAGCTTAGAACGTGCATCGACGATTTCGAAGTGTAGACAGGGAGAACATCGCCAGGCTTATAGACATGGCCCAAAACCATTTCGTGGGCTGTTGTCTGGCCACGTCCGGTCATCAGAAGTCTCATACTGCACAGCATCCTCTACAGGGGATCTGCGACCTGTATGAACAGGGAGAGCAACAGCGTGTCTCTTCAACCCATCAGATGGAAGTATGCTTTCGTCACACGCAGAGTCTAAAGCAGGAACTGGACGTTAGAATATTTAATTCAAAGCGTAAAATCAGATACAGAAAACGAAATAAAGCAAGGGAAAGAAAAATGCAATGAAGAGAAACATAAAAGAGAAAGAATCTCTCTCTCTATATTATATATATAAAGCGGTCGATCTGTCTGTCTGTCATTCCGTCTGTCTGTCTGTCTGTCTGTATTGTATAAACTCGAAGTTATAGAGCATACCTACACGTGGTGTTACATCAAAAGAAAGCTTACGATTCCAGAACCGTCATAAGCGTATGTACGTTTCGGCGAGACAAAAATTGCGCCCGCAGTATCCAAAAAACAAACATTCCGCTCATTATCCGCTCATTAGCATCGAGTGATGTCGAGGTTGACCAATCGTACGGTCGAGCGACCGACGGTCGACCAATCGCTGCGTGGCGGGGGCGGGCCTTATCGTTCTGAACCGAGGTGAGTCGCCGTCATCTTGATTCCAAACTTTTCATTTCTTTTTCCCGCTTTCTGCGTCTTTAAAAAAAAGGTGCTTTTAAAACACACAATTTTTTTTTTTAAAGTTAATTACTTTCTAAATCTTTTATCTAATCTCATTAATTTTCCTACCTTTCCCTTTTTTGCAGGTAGGCCTCGAAGCCTGGGCGTCTGTTGCCAGCCATGCTGGACCCTAGGCAATGTTTTGTGGCAAGCTCCCTCCCACCCCTCACCCCCCACCCCCCCACTGGGCCCAATTCCGAACCAGTGGCCAGCCATCTTGGTAAAGGCTGGCTGGGGCTTCATTCGCGATTGCGCTGCATGGCGCACACGCACCTCCACACAGAGCGCGGCCAGAGGGAAGCGAGCAGGTTAGCGGGGGGTCGGGCTCGGAGGGGGGCGGAGCGGAGAGGTAACCCCGGCAACCGGGCTCGCCAGCTGCAATCGACCGTCTCAAGCCGCTCAGGCCCAGGCCCGATCGGAGATCGGGAGGTGGAGAGGGGAGGAGGGATACCAAGGCAACCGGCCCAGCCAGCCGCAATCAGCTGTCTCAAGCCACCTCAGGAGGGTGGGCTCGGGCTGACCGGGCACTGCGCTCGGCATGTCAGTGCGTGGGTGGCATGGTGCTCAGCGGAGCCATCGCCAGCAGAGGGGAGAGGGTCTGCTGGCTCCCCCCTTCCTTTCTTCCCCCCTCCTCTCCCCCCATCTCCCCCTCCCCTTTCTCCCCCCTCCCCTTCCCTTCTCCCCCTCCCTTTCTCCCCCCCTCCCCTTCCTCCTCCCCTCCCTTTCTCCCCACCTTCACCCCTCCCCTTTCCCCCCTCTCCCCCCTTCCCCCTCCCCCCCTCCCTTTCCCCCTGCCCCCCCTCCCCTTTCTCCCCACCTCCCCTCCCCTTTCCCCCACTTCCCCTCCCCTTTCCCCCCCTTTCATAAGCGTATTACTTCTCCGTCAGACAAATATTGTGCCACGGTATCCAAAAACGTTCAAAATCGCTCTTTAATTGGGAAAAGTTCTGCTCATTTGCTCATTAGCATTGAGTGACGTGAAGGTTGACCAATCATGCAGTCGAGCGACCTGACAGTTGACCAACGGTTGACCAATCGCTGCGTCACGGGGGCGGGTTCATTGCGCGTGCAGGCAGGCCATCCCACAGTTGAGTGTTGAGTGACTTGACGATTGACCAATCCTACAATTCAGTGACCTGATGGTTGACCAATCGTGCGTGTGTAGGCGGGCCTTATCATTCTGACCGAGGTGAGTGGCCGCCATCTTGATTCTTAACGATTTTTTTCCCACAATTTCTGTGTCTTTATTTTCCCACTTTCTGTGTGTACCCCATTAGGTTCTTTTGTGCAGTTCTCTTCTTAGCTATGGGGTGCTTCAAAACCTGAACTTTAATATTTAGGAATCTCTCTTATTGTAGTGGATGCTCGAAGCCGCGGCCTAGCAGCGCGGAAGCCTGGGCCTCGAGTTCAGCGCTCTGCTCTAACCGCCGCCATCCCTCCCTCCTCCTCACCCTCACGCAGGGTGATTCGGGGCTGCTCTCCGCCCGCTGCAGGCAGGCCTGAAGCTCAAAAATGTCTCTCTCTCTCTCTCTACTCTTCCTCTCTCCTTCTCTCTATCTACTTCCCCTCTCTCTCTTGCTGTGAGTGCGGGCTCTGCAAATCTGGGACTTTCAAACAGCTGTCCTGATCGCAAGCGGACACGGGAGTTTGCAGCAAAAGGCGTTTGTCTGCTGCCCGGCCAACTGGGTCCAAAGGCCTGCGCGTTCACCAGCAAGAACCCCGGGTTTGCTTCGGAGCGCTGGGCACCCGGCCTCCCGTTGTCGGACTGA